>NC_140168.1:120007569-120082970 GCF_963971535.1 Notolepis coatsorum | reverse complement strand
GCCTGCCGTGGCTGGCCGTGATGAGGCGCTGCGGGGGAGCCCTGGCCCTCTTCATCTGGGGGGTGCTGTACATCACCGCCATAGTCTTCATCTTCACCGGTATTTGTGTGTGTCTGTGTATTTGTGTGTGTGTGTGTGTGTGTGTGTGTGTGTGTGTGTGTGTGTGTGTGTGTGTGTGTGTGTGTGTGTGTGTGTGTGTGCGTGTGCGTGTGCGTGTGTGTATTTGTGTGCGTGTATTTGTGTGTGTGTGTGTGTGTGCGTGTGTGTATTTGTGTGCGTGTATTTGTGTGCGTGTGTGTGGAGATTTGTGCGTGCGTGCATGTATTTGTGTGTGTGTGTGTGTGTGTGTGTGTGTGTGTGTGTGTGTGTGTGTGTGTGTGTGTGTGTGTGTGTGTGTGTGTGTGTGTGTGTGTGTGTGAGTGAGCGTGCGTGCGTGTGTGTGTGTGTGAAACACAGAAGCTCTTGTGTATTGAGGCAGCATACAGAGCCTGTATGGGAAGTTGAATGTTTACGGAAGCCTTCCTTTCCTGTAATGTTGCAGGGAATTACCTCAAATTAAACGACACACAGATAATAATTTTTGAAAAGCTGAGCTATATTTAAAGCCGGTTAACCGTCTGTAGTGTGGTAGTGAAAGGGTTAACCTTCTGTAGTGTGGTTGTGAAAGGGTTAACCCTTTGTCGTGTGGCACTGAAAGGGTTAATGTCGTATATTCTATAAATTTCTAAGGTTAATTTACAGTACAATGAGGTTGCTACCTGGAAAGGAAGAAAGATCATAATGATAGAATGGTCTCCTCATCTGACTTCAAAGTATAGCCAGTAGAGAAATAAACTGTGCAGCCAGACAAAAGGAACTATAGTTCAACTCAACTGATTTTATTGCCAAATTCAGAAGATTGTTTTTTACATACAAGGATTATTTCATAGTTCATCAAATATGTTGTACATAGGCTTGATAATGTTTGCACATCAAACCCAGTCTGTACATAAACAGTAGTCATGTTTATCAAATGAAATAGAATCTACTGAGCATTACACATGAGTAAATCTGGTCAACAGATAGGGATCTGTACATTACTCTAACCTAAACAACAGTGGTTTTTCCATGATTTACTCACATGTAAACAGCAGTCTCTGGGTGGGTGGTAGAGACGCAGAACCCCCTGGGGGGGTCTGGCCTGTCTCTGTAACAATGCGTTCTCTATTATATACTCAAAATGATGTCACAAGTTGACTTGACTGATAGCCAATCAGTTATTCTATATATATGGCGTTTTAATTGGTTCTTGATTCTTTGGGGGCCGTCTGTCCCAAGATCTCCTGTCTGTGTATTCTTCCTGTCGCAACAGCGGGGGGTCTGCTGGTGGCCCCCTCCTTTGCTGCTAATGAGGGAGAGGCTCATTTTCTCCCCTCTGGATAAATCAGACATTTTAACATTCCCTTTATATTATTTGATTTTCCCATATACATGGTTTGTGTAATGAATCTATGGACTATCTAGCATTAACCCAGTACAGTCATTGCTTCTAGGTTAATACCAAATAGTCCACAGGAGCCAGCACCAACCTTTATTTACCAGACTGACTAATACAATATAATACAGACTTTGTAATACAACTATGATTAAAGCTTTGTAATTGAGACTTATTTTATATATATGGTTTACACCAGGAGTGAAATGACACTATTACCTTCATAACCAGTTTGACATTCTAAATGACATTCAAATACCTTTTATCTAATAAGTCAGTTTAATTAATATGATCTTGTTTTGAATTAGTCATTATACACAGATATTTGCAGTTTTCAGTGATGATGTAACAGTGTGTTTTGTCTCTAATCTATAATTGTATTGATTTAAACAGTTCTATTCACGTGAGCCACACAGTCCTCAGTCATTCGAGTGGGGCTTGGTTGACTGTATCAGTTGAGTGTGACATTTCTAGTTCCTTTGTTCTAAACAGTTGAGTAGTTAAATGGGGGTTTGTTGACTGTCTCCTGAATACAGTTCAACACCGCTGGGGTTTCATAGGGGCTCAAACAGTTTTACTTGTTTCCTGTCACGCTAGTATCCCTCCTTATGGCACACCAGACTTTTGCATTATGGTTTTCTAATTATACACACATTTTTGTTATGAAATACACAGTCAATGTTACCACATTAACCTTCTGTATTGTCACAGTGAAAGGGTTAACCCTTTGGTAGTGTGGTAGTGGGGTTAGAGATGCTATATTGAACTCTGATATGTTAAGATGTTTGCTTATACTTGTTCCCTTTGATCTACATGTGTGTTTGTTGTTTGTTCTGTAGATACTATATCTGTACATATACTAATCCTACTACTTACGCTGCTGGCCAGTATGACTACTGCCTGTCTTTACACCTGTATCACTGTACATTATTATACTACAACTCTGATTAGCACTACACTCAATAGTACTGTACTCATTTGTATATTTTGTACCCAGTTTAATCACCTGTGCATTATATATTGCTGTTGCACTTTACAGTTACATTTGCACAAACTTTGTTTCGTTGTACTGTACTTGTGCTGTATGATGACAATACATTTTAAACTGATCTGATCTAATCTAATCTAATGAACTGTACTTCTTTGTCCAATATATTTTATATATATATTTATTGTACATGTATCCTTTGAAAAAGAGAGCTCGATCTCAATGAGACTACTTGTCTAAATAGAGGACAAATAACTCCCTCCCTCCCTCCCTCTCTCCTCCTCCCTCCCTCCCTCCCTCCCTCCCTCCCTCCCTCCCTCCCTCCCTCCCTCCCTCCCTCCCTCCTCAGGTGGCGTTCTTCCTCTTCCTCTCTCTGAGCGTGTACACATTGCTGCCTCTCTCTCTGGCCTGGGCCCTCATGGTGGGGATGGGGACCAGCATGTCCCACATCGTCATCATCAGCGTCTACACCGCTGTTGCACACCCAGACACACCGGACCTGGCCGTGCAGGTAATGTAACACACACACACACACACACACATGCACACACTGGTGTCACAGTCACACACGCACACACTGGTGTCACAGTCAAATCACGGGGCAGGCCTACATTCATTGTCGTTTGCCTACGACCTCTCAAGATTTGGATTTATTTTCCCTCTTGCGCACGTAACCGTGTATGTGACATCCTCGGCACGACGCAAAACACAAGTTGATTTCTTGGACTGATTTTAATGAAGAAGCTTGATCCAACCTCATCCAAACCGTAAAATCTGTATGAGATACAAATGCATACAAAAGATACTATTACTATCACAAGTCCATTACCAATGGTCGGAACATCACTAAACATATACCACAATTATTATCTCCATCAATCAATACCTTATTGGCTGCGTGCCAGTCTTCTGTCAGTTTCTTGGAAGATTGTCTTGTTTCGTTGGCGTGATGGATTGTTCTTTACTTATTAGAACGCCAGGTAATTCCATTACCATTCAAGTTCATGGTCCAACGCAAAAGAGAGAAGCGGAAACACGTCACCGGATACCAGGTGTGTCAACTCTCGTGAGATGTGGTAATTGCACAAATAAAATAGAAAAAACAGTGCGCCACTAATATATATCTTATATAAAACAAATAAGAAATACATTGAAAAGCAATTGAGTGGGCGGTTAGGTGGCGTAGCGGAGATTGCGTTCGTCACCAACCCCGGAGCTGTGAGCTGGATTCGCCTGTTCGGCGAATCCAGCTCACAGCTCCGGGGTTGTCACCAGCTTGACTGGCCGTTCACACTAATACAATTGGCAGTATTAGAGGGTGGGAGAAGCTGGCGGGGTGGGTCCGGGTCGTTGTAAACAGCGACTCCTACAGTTCGGTCGGGGTGCCTGCTAAGCGCGGATGGGACCTGAGTGCGATAGTGTGATCCTTCCACACGCTACGCCCTCTCGGAGAATATCCGCGCTGCCAGGTTAAAAGAAGCGGTTGATTGGCTGGACGTGTGTCGGAGGAAGCACGTGATAGCCTCCACTCTCCCAGATGATCTGACTGTGGGGGGTAAGTGCGCAGCGACCAGGAAGGGGATTGGGAATTGGCATAACGACTAACATTGGGATGGGAGAAAATCGGAGGAAAATGGAGGGGGAAAAAGATTAAAAAAAAAAAAAAAAAAATTGAGTGTATTATTACTATTATACAAAATAAGCATATAAATTGTAAACATAAATAACTATATTAACCAACTGTTAACCATAGCTGCAGTTACAGTGTATTTTAGTATACTAGCTTTTGAATATGCGGTTGCATGCGTAAGAGGGCAGAGCCGCTTTTACAGTGTACTTTTGGAGTAAAGAAAACAAATCCAATTCAAACATGGAGGTGTGTGGAACTAATGCCGCCCACAAGCCCTCCTGGGAAGTTCCCGGTTATAAGTTTGGATATACACTTGTCAAGTGTTTTTGGCTGGGAAATAAGATGACATTTTAAGTAATTCTTTCAAAAAGAAAAGTTATTGTTTTAGCCAATAATATGAACTGCTATGCTAAATTGACTAGGTTTAGACGTCTGGTAATCTGAAGGTTCCCGGTTAGATTCCGGCTCCTCCAGACTTCATGTTGAAGTGTCCTTGAGCAAGAGATTAGGCCTAGAAGTCCCTCCTCCATATTATGTGTCCGATAGGCCAACTGGTCCCCTCTGTGAATTCACCACATTCAACGCTCAAATATTGATACAGACAGACAGTTATTCCTGTTTTCCTCAGGTTCGGATCTGTGGTGGTGACAGGCCTTGGAGAGCAGGAGTCTGTTAGCAGAAGTGCGTAGCCTACATGTACCACAGTCAGTCTGGCATTTTTACCGGTTTGGGAAATCTTTTTGTGGTAGGTTTGCCTGATATACTGTGTCATATATAGTACTGCATATAGCATATATCCGTGCTATGGTCTGGTTTTCCACAAGCAATGTTCACACAGTGTTAATGTGCTTGAGAGGTCATAGGCAAACACGTAACAGGCAAATGAGAGGCAGGTGGAAAAACGCAGACATGCTTTTGCATTTCCTGAAACACAGTGTCCATATTCAAATGACAGATCTCCCATCATGCATCATAGGTCACTCCACACAATAGCGTTTTGTGGTTTGTGGTCAATACTGCTCCGTTGTGCCACTGAAGCATCACAAAACCCTATCGGCGTGTTAGGGAAACTCATTTACTTATTAATTAAAGGTGTGGTTGTCAGTTTTGGAGGAATGAGCGTTTCCTGTCCAGCAGAAATAGAGCAGCCCACAGACTCCCAGAGGCACCGGCGGCTTAAAGCTGGATTCTTCCAAAATTTAGAAATAACAACTATTTCCCAGCCTCTAATCGGCAAGCGCTTTTACACACTGTGGGTACTTGGAAGGCCAAAACACATCTGATTGGTTGTTAAGATTTTGGAGTGTCTGATTACAGAGCCTGGGACAGTCTCAGAACAAAGAGATCATTTCACCAAATATGACCAAAATGGATTTCGAATAGAAATTGCCTACCCCACCTTTAACTTTGGATCCTATAGAGCAGCGGTTCCCAAGCTTTTTTGGCCGTGAACCCCCTGTCACCTCCCGACCTAGCTGACGCACCCCCCAATGGGTTTCTGTTAGAAAAAATTGTTGCTGGCCTCCGTGCACAGATTTTATTTTTTATTTTATCTCTTCCCACGGCGACTATGGATAGGGAATTTCTTTATTTAATTAAAATGTTCACCACAACATGGATGCATGTACTCTGCCAGCATGTTTAATATCCATAATACTAAATCCATAATCCATAATTTTATTTTTTTTTACCACCATTAGCCTTTTCATGTCACGCACCACCTAGAGGGCGCTCGCGCACAAGGGGTGCGCGCACCACAGTTTGGGAACCACTGCAGAGTATAGACCAAAAGTAACAAACCTGATTCTACCTAAGATAGATAAAACAGATAACAATGGTTCATGAAAGCCACTTTTGAATGTTATACTGTATACCGCATCCAGTATCCATCTTAGCTATCTCGCGGAGCTTGGGGGGCAACAGTGACTCGGGAGGTAGAGCAGTCATCTGGTAATCCAGAGGTTCCCCGTTCGATTCCCGCTCCTCCCGGGCAGCGTGTCCAAGTGTCCTTGAGCAAGACACTTAACCCCTAACTGCTCCCGATGAGCAGGTTGGCACCTTGCACGGTCGCCTCCGCCGTCGGTGTGTGAATGTGTGAGTGAATGGGTCAAATGTAATGAACAAATTGTAAAGCGCTTTGGATAAAAGCACCATATAAATGCAGTCCATTTACCATTTACATGCATTTCTTACATGTCTGGCCCAAAAGGGTAAGACTTATTTCCTACTCAGCGATGATGATGTCGATGTGAGTCCTTTCCCAGCATAGTCCTCCATGTTGCGCTTCATACTGGATACCCAGTTCTTCCTTAGCAAGCCACAAGACTAATGTAAACTGAATGGGGCCACAAGACTAATGTAAACTGAATGGGGCCACACGACTAATGTAAACTGAATGGGGCCATGGTAAAAAGGAGTAAAACATACTCGAGAGCAAACTGCTTCGGTGCAGAGTAGGTTTCAGTGTTTATTCCAGGACAGACTGAAGAGGGGCCCCATTTTTCTTTACATCAGTCTTGTGGCTAATTATTCAGACCTGCGGGTACCCAGTATGAAGGACAGCATGGACTGCTCTGACAAAAAGGGACTCCACCAATCAACAACACCACTGGTAAGTAGGTTAGTAGGGCTAGGGCTCCAAAAACCCGAACTTGCCATTTAATCTGCTCTGTTCGTGTTTTATCAAAAGATTGTCATCGACGGGGTCTCTCCTCTACTCGTTCCTTACTGTTTATTGTCCTGATTCTACCTTGTTCTTCCCACTGTTGCCACCCTACCCCACTCCCAATCCCCCCCCAGCTGGTTGCCAATGCGGTGCTGCTTCTGTGTGTGAACTGCGTTGGAATGTTCCACCTGTGGCTCACGGAGCATGCTCTCAGGATATCCAATCAGAAGAAAGAAGAGTTCAGCGCCATGCGGTCCAAGAAGGACATCAAGAAATACCAACAGGTGACAGACATACATTTGGTTCAACTGGAGAATAGATACGGTTCACTGAGCACATCTCTTTTGGCCAACCGGCGGCTCGGATCAGTTCAAGCTCAGTCTCCTTAACACTTTGATTGCCCAACCCGAGTTTTCTCGGGTTTACCCCCCGCGGGTTGAATGCCCACTCACGAGAATTCTCGTATTTTCTAGTTTCTTTTTATTAGCGATCTGAAATCATATTTCATCAACCGAGTCTACCGTTGGAAATTCAGCCACTCCAGGCGTTCAGATGTGAAAAAAGCGCCCCCTATCGTCTCCCAGATGGTAATTCACCCTTTTGGATTGAACTCAATGAAAATGAATGAGAAAAAAAATCCCTGACTCCACATTTTACTTCTCACTCACGCAGCCGGGGTCGATCAGCTCCACTAGTGAGCCTCAGAGCAGCGGGGATTTTAAATTTTTTTATTTATTTATTTTCTTTATTATTTTTTAAACATATACATAAACATAAACATAACAAGTGTGTGATTGTAAAGCGCTTTGGATAAGAGTGCTGTATAAATGCAGCCATTTACCATTTATTTACCATTCATCATAAGTGAAGCAACTGTTTTAGGGTCTTTTAGCTTAATCCCATTATAATTTCCTTCACTAGAGATGAGAGCAGCGGTGGCCTGAGGGGGGAGAAGCCAGCAGGGGTAGTGAATGAATAACAGAGAATAGCTGAAAAAAGAGCATGCATGCTCAGATAAACACGTTTCTTTCTTACTTTATTATTTTTACGTTGGATGTATTATCTATTTTGAGGGCCTTGACATCAAAAAGCGTAGGGACTCCTGACCTAAAGGATTCCTTATTAGACAGTTGCCATGGGTTGATTACTGAATACCGTCAGTCCGTCAGTCTATTAGCCCATTGAAACTGGGATATGCAGGCTATATAATGCATTATTAGCAGGCGATTTTAGGTCTAAATTGGTTAGGGCAGTATATTAATTATTAATTATTCACCCTAAGTCCAGCCTGAATAGACTAGGTAAATCGAGACGGGCTCCAATCACTGTAAGTCAACAAACCAGGCCAATAGACGGACCGTGATCCATTGGTCTTTTCTCGGAGGCTAGTAATGACGGTCCGCCTGTACTGTATGTCTCTCTTTTTACGACCTCTCGGTGGAAATAGATTGCCGCTAGTGTGAGTCAACAGTCCCAATGAGCCGATCCATAAACGCAGCCGACATTCTATTGTGTGTTATCCGTTTCCATGTCGACAGGAGCACCTCCTCCTGTCGGTGTTGCCGCGGTACATCGCCATGGAGCTGAAGACGGAGGTGATAAAGAGGCTGTCCAAACACAGGAGCCGCGAGGACGACCGGGGGGCCACCTTCCACAACTTCCACAGCCTCTACATACGGCAGCACAAGGACGTCAGGTGGGAGACACACACACACACACACACACACACACACACACACACACACACACACACACACACACACACACACACACACACACACACACACACACACACACACACACACACACACACACACACACACATACACACATACACACACATATACAAACAGACACACACACACACACATACACACATACACACACACACATATACAAACACACACACACTTACACACACATGTACAAAACACACACACATATACAAACACACACACACATACACGCACATACACATATATACAAACACACACACACGCACACACATACAAACACACACCACGTATATACAAACACACACACACACACACATTTGCACACATATGCAAACAAACACACATATACAAACACACACACATATACAAACAAACACACACACACACATACACACACATATACAAACACACACACATACACATTTACAAACACACATTTACAAACACATCCACACACATACACACACACGTATACATACATTACATTACACACACATATATACAAACACACACACACATATACAAACAGACACACACACACACACACACACACACATACACACATACACACACACATCACCCCACTTCTTAGGGACCTGCACTGGCTCCCCATTGCTGCACGTATCCGCTTCAAGGCCCTCGACCTAGCATACCGTGCGGCAAAGGGAACCGCTCCCGCCTACCTCCGGTCAATGGTCTCTAACTACACACCCTCAAGACCCCTACGCTCTGCATCTTCTGGCCGCCTCAGATCTACTCCTATCCAAGCTCCCGGAGGGTCATCAAAGAGAAGCCGCCTATTCTCAGTCCTTGCCCCACAATGGTGGAATGAACTACCCATCCCAGTTAGGACAGCCGAATCCCGTCCAATCTTTCGCCGTCGACTAAAGACTCACTTCTTCAACCATTATCTGAAATGATAAAAAAAAAAAAAAAAAATCTAACCCCGACTAACTTTAATGTCATGCACTTGTCCTAATAAACTAACCTACACTGTAACACGCAACACTTTGATGAACATTGTTACTCAGCTGATAGAGTTGTGCCCTTCTTGCTGTCTTGTCGCACAGAACTTTTAAGTCGCTTTGGATAAAAGCGTCAGCTAAATGACTAAATGTAAATGTAATGTAATGTATATACAAATACACACACATACAAACACACACACAAACACACACATACACACACACATATACACGTACAAACACACACATACAAACACACACACACATAAAAACACACACACCACATATATACAAACACACACACACACACACACACACACACACACACACACACACACACACACACACACACACACACACACACACATGCCCACAAAGGCAAGCACTTCAAAATTACTGCTAAGACCTTTAGGCTAATGTTACACAATGCCTTTCTGTGCATAGACTCATATATAGACATCATGTGTCACCATGACTACCTACTTTGTGTAATGTTAGTATTTTGTGAAGGAAATACTGTATATGCCTTGTTAACACTTTGAGTGCCAGCCACGAGAAATCTCGTTAGTTCATGCCATGCGTTGAGTGCCAAGTACGAGAAATCTCGTTATTTAATCGTTATTTTTTTTATTATCGATTTCCATAACTTTTTCATCAATCTAGCCTCACGTTACCAGTGGGGATCTGTCTGAGCTCGAACAGGGAAAATACCGCCCCCTATCGTCTCTCCAGATGGTATTGCACCTGTAGGCTCAATTTGCCTATCTAAGCCAGGATACGTCTTCAACGCGCTCACACCACATTGACTTGGGCTGTTTGTTACTCACTGTTTGATGTTGTTGATAGTTGCATCCGATGGGTTCGAACCGGTTGAGTTTTATGGAAGGAGTTGCGTAAAGTTTCAAACAATAACGGAGCAAACAAATGAAACAAAACAGGCTCCAGACTTGTACTAAATAGGTTTCAAAACAAACAGGCGCAGCAAAAGGGTTTCAAATAAACTCATAATGATTCTAAACAAAGTCTTTCTTTTCAGTCTTTCATTCATTCAATCTGCGCTGTGTGTGTGTGTAGCAAGCGAGCGGTTAAAAAACTGTTTCTCGTCTGGCGTGCGTTTACACACAGCTGTGCCGTAATTAATAGGAGAACCATGGTGCCATTTTACGAGGCGACCAGTGGCGGCGCTATTTAGTCAAAACTATTAAATCAAATGAAATGGCTCCTACATAACCGGCCCCTATTGTTATGGGCAGGCTCTAATAACAATACAAAATCAAAAAACTGCTGGAGCCATACAAAATGTTCAAAACAAAATAAATACTTGTGAGGTGGGAAACAGGCATGATGTATAGGCCTGTTTGAATCTTCAGTACCTAATTTGAGTTTGGCACCAGCAGGCAAATCTTGCTGATGGGCCTTTCAAGTACACTGGTTTTTGTCTGAAGACGCACACTTCTCACAAGTCCTCTTGAGTCTGGCATTGTTTCCAGGACTCTAGCCAACATCCAGGATCCTCTTGGTGCATTCGTGTCAGCTATGATCACAATGTCTTCCTTTTCAAAGTTCCTGCGGATGCGGTTCCATTTTTGATGTACATTCATAAGAGGTAGGTCAGGTGTTATTCTATCTCTTGGCAGGTCTGCCATCTTCTGTTCTCCGACAGATCCATTGAGACGTCGACATGTCACACATTCAGAAATAATCTTTCTTGCCAATGAGTTGGCACAAGGAATCCAATACTTTTGTCTCAGTGAGGAGAGCATGTGGTTTCTCCCACTGTGTCCTACTTCCTTATGGATCTTTCTAAGAACGAGCTTTGACACATGATGGTCCTTTGGGAGGATGGCAGGGTGCTTTGCATCTTCTGGCATGGCTGCTCTGCTTAATCTCCCACCCACTCTTAATATTTCGTTTTCAAGTTTGGGATCAAGCTTGTAGATTGAACTGTGTTTCTGCACGTTCAAACTTCCTTTCTGCAATGTTTTGATTTCCTCTTGAAATCCTTGGTTTTGACAGAATTGAACAACGGCCATCTCTGAAGTGTCCAGTTCATCCAGAGAGAGGTTGTATGCCTTTACAGCGTTTTTGAATTTTTTCATCTCTACTTCAATTGTCTGTCTTTGTTTGTCTGTGTCTGGTTCTTGAATTTGCATCAGATCTTTCCTTTTTCTACTCAACTGCAAAAGGTGAGTTCTCAAATACAGCATCCATGCTACAGCTCTTTTCAATTTGTAGAAACTTGAGTAGTGGTGTATGAGAGTGCTAGTAGGATCTTGATCTGTCATCTGAATGGTATTGACTGTAACCTTCTCTCTTTTGACTTCCGGATCGTCGGCTGGTATGGGGGTGAGATCAGCAGGTAAGTTAGGCCATGTCTCTTCTTTTTCCTGTAGGAAGTCCGGTCCCTTCTTCCAGTTTTCACACTTTAAAAATGCATCAGCTGTAAGACCTCGGGACACATGGTCTGCAGGGTTGATCTTGATGTTCACTTGGGTTCTGAATGTATCTTCATCCACATTCCTGTTCACTTTCACTGCTAGTACTGCAGCAGTAAGTTCCATTCTGGGTGTTGTAACCCGTTTCAAGGGGGCGTCTCTTGCCTTTGCCATGATTACACGCAGTCTGCGTTTCTTTGGGTGGCGTACTCCATGGTGAGTCCTTCTTTTGTGAAACTCCACATCTTTCTTGAATTTCCTTTTTTGGATCATGAGGTCATTCAAATGTATTATTGATATGCGATTGCCGGAAATATGGGTTGGCTGCTTATGGCTTATTGTGGGTTTGTGTAGAAGCCCACTAACCACCCATCCAAGTCTTGTCTTTACAGCATAGGGCCCATTACCCTTGCTATTAATTACTGCCCACGGTTCCATAAACTTAGCTGCATCATTACCAATCAGGAGTCCAATATCTGCATCAATATATGGCAACTTAACCTCTTTTAGGTAGTTCCATTCTTGCACATCATCCTGAGTGGGAATTTGTTGCTTGGTTACAGGAATTTCTGTTTGAGTATAGAGTGGTGGCAGTTTTAGGAAATCATCTCCTTCAAGACTTGACACTTCCAGCCCATTGATTCGGTTAATACTTATGACCCTTTCTTGTCCTAGAGTACGAAGTAGGATTCGAGTTGGTGTCGCCTTAGCATTCAGTTGCTTCCTTAAAGCTTCAGTACAGAAGGTTCCAGTGCTTCCTGGATCAAGGAAAGCGTACGTTTGAAGTACCTGGTTAGAATTCGACAACTTGACTTGCACAGGAACAATTGACAATTTTTGTTGGTCACCGGCCCCAGTATGGATAGGCCTTTTCATGGTGACTAATGCACTGCCCACTGACATGCTATCGGTGCTTGGACTAGTTTGACTTGTATCTTTTTTAAATTCAATGTGCAACACAGTAGGATGCTTCTTTGTACATATCTTACAAGTCACACGTCTTTCACAGTCCTTACTCATGTGACCTTGAGTCACACAACCGAAACATAAACCATTTACTTTAAAGAACTCAACTTTGTCTTTGTGTATTTTCTTATCCAATGTCTTGCACAGGTCTGTGCTGTGGTTCTCTTTGCAAAAGAAACATGTTTTCTGTTGCACGGCTGCAGAGCTGCTTGTGCTTGGTGGTTCTGAGGATTCTGTTACTGTCGCAAAACTGCTCTTAGTGTATGATGAAACTGGTATGTATTTCAAATTACTATTTCGGGGAGAAGGGATTGTCCTCTTTTCTTTCGGTTTTGTGTCTTGTATTTCTCCAAAGAGGGGATCAATGGCAATGTTTGCTTGCCTTTCAATGAAATTTACAAGTTGTGGGAACTTAGCTCTTCTGTGTGTACGCTCATAGTAACCATATGCTACTGTCCTCCACCTCTCTCTGTGCTTGAATGGCAGTTTTGACAAGACAGATTTCAAGTGTGTAGGATTGTTCATGTCTTGCAGAATTTCATTATTGCTCATAGCATTGCAGCATGTTCTCAAGAAGAATGAGTATTTGTGTAAGGCTTTACCATCTTCCGATCGGATTGCATCCCAATTCAGAATTTGTTCCTGATAGGCAGCAGCAATGAAAACCTCATTTCCAAAATGTTTGCGTAGCAGCCGTTTTGCTTTCACATAGCCTTTTTGGGAATCCATGTGAAGGCAGCTTCTCACAATTGCCTTTGGTTCTCCATCTGTAAATTGTTCAAGAAAGAGCAGTCGATCTCTGTTGTTACTTGTCTTGCTTTCTATACAATGTTCAAATGTACTAATGAAAGAGACATAACTTAATGGATCACCTTTAAAAACAGGAATCTCTCTAGAAGGCAAGAGTGAGAACCTCTGTTCTTGAATTAACATTTCTGTGATTTCATTTTGTTTTCTCAAAATGTCCATCATGGCTCCGCCTGGTTGAACATTAACCTGAGCACCATCCTGCAAGCCAAAGTTTGGGTTAGGCTGTTGAGGTTGTTGGTGAGCAACAGGCATTCGTGAGCTTGTAGGCTGCTGAGCCATTTGTTTCTGTGGCTGCCATAATTACATTTACATTTACATTTACATTTAGTCATTTAGCTGACGCTTTTATCCAAAGCGACTTACAAGTTCTGTACGACAAGCCATCAGGAAGAGCACAACTCTATCAGCTGAGTAACAATGTTCATCAAAGTGTTGAGTGCTACAGTGTAGGTTAGTTTATTAGGACAAGTGCATGACAGTATGGTTAGTTAGGGTTAGATTTTTTTTTTTTTTTTTTAAATTTTTTTTTTAATTCAGATAATGGTTGAAGAAGTGAGTCTTTAGTCGACGGCAAAAGATTGGACGTGTTTCGGCTGTCCTAACTGGGGTGGGTAGTTCATTCCACCATTGTGGGGCAAGGACTGAGAATAGGCGACTTCTCTTTGATGACCCTCCCGGAGCTTGGATAGGAGTAGGTCTGAGGCGGCCAGAAGATGCAGAGCGTAGGGGTCTTGAGGGTGTGTAGTTAGAGACCATTGACCGGAGGTAGGCGGGAGCAGTTCCCTTTGCCGCACGGTATGCTAGGTCAAGGGCCTTGAAGCGGATTCGTGCAGCAATGGGGAGCCAGTGCAGGTCCCTAAGAAGTGGGGTGACATGGGCCGACTTCGGTAGGTTTGAGATCAGGCGGGCCGCTGCGTTCTGAATGAGTTGAAGAGGCTTAGTGGCAGTGGCCGGGAGGCCAGCGAGCAGTGCGTTGCAGTAGTCGAGGCGGGAGATGACTGTTGATTGGACGAGGAATTGGCCACTAGGGGCATGTTGAGACCTTCGTCTCAGTGGTGGATGGGAAGCTGCTCCTTCAAATTCATAATCTTCATCATCATCATCATCATCATCATCATCATCATTATTCTCTTCAGCCTCATCATCCTCTTCATAGTCATCATCTTCCTCTTCATCATCCAATCCATGATTAACCTTCTGGCTGTCCACTGGTAAGGATCGCATTGAGTCAAAATAAAGTGGATTGATGTGGATTAAGGGGTTAACATCAAGCCTGGTGTCTACATGTTTAGTAACATCCAGAACCTTTAACATGGCATCAGCAGCTGCAATTTCCACTTCTAATTCAAATGCTTCCTTTCTTGCTTTGAGCTGTGCCTCCTGAAATTCAAATTCTTGTCTTTGCTTGAGATAAGCAGAACGTGTGGCTAGATTGGCTCTTTCGGCCTCTACCTGTCTTAATGCTGCAGTGCTTGAAGTGGATTTCATGCCAACTGAATTATTGCCCAATGATTTCACACTTTGTGCTGGTGTCACTGTTGGTGTCACTTCTGGTGGCTTTTGTGCCATAGCTGCAGGGGCATTATTTATCCATTCTATAACCTTATCATGAAATTCACATATGATTTTGAACTTCGGCATGTACCACTGATCTTGTTCTTCTGCCGCTTCCTCTTCTGATAACAGCTGCTGTACTGTTTTGTGAAGTGATTTGAAGTCATTTGTTTTAGAATTAAATTCATTGTATTCTTGTTTAACCAATTCAACATTTCTGTAATCAACCATAAGTGCTTGTAACACATTTCTTTTGCTTGTGAGTTGTCCAAGTTTAGCTTTTCTTCGATTACATTGTTTTGTATAATTAGCCTCAAGTGCCCGTTGCGTGGGTTTCACTTGTCTCTTTCCCTCAACCACAGGCAAGTTAACATTTGTGTCAGAAGTGTGAACGGTGGTAACTTCAATCACAGGAGCTGCATCAGCACCTTCAGTCACAATCAAAGCAGCTGCATCAGAATGGCCCAATTCCTCTTTATCTTGCTCAGACATCGTTAAGCAGCATCTATTTATAACGGTGCACAGGTTTATTTGATGACGACATATATTCCTTCAGATCCACTTTAAATGCGCGTCTTTGGCGTTCATTTATCCACATGATATCGCACATTGCATTATCTTTAATAGAATCACACATCCTTTAGATTTTGATCCTCCAATTCTATTTTGAAATGCGCGTCTTTGGCGTCCATTTATCCATATGATATCGCACATTGTATTGTCTTTAATAGCATCACACATCCATTAGATACTTTGATCTTCCAATTCCATTTTGAAATGCGCGTCTTTCGCGTTCATTTATTCAATCATATTGCACAGTCCATTGTTTTCAATAGCGTGACACATCCAGTAGATCAGTTTGATACCATTTTAAATGCGCGTCTTTCGCGTTCATTTATCCAATCATATTTATTGCACAGTCCATTGTTTTCAATAGCGTGACACACCATTAGATCCGTTTGATACCATTTTAAATGCGCGTCTTTCGCGTTCATTTATCCAATCATATTTATTGCACAGTCCATTGTTTTCAATAGCGTGACACACCATTAGATCCGTTTGATACCATTTTAAATGCGCGTCTTTCGCGTTCATTTATCCAATCATATTTATTGCACATTCCATTGTTCTCAATAGCTTGACACATCCATTAGATCCTTTTGATCCATCAAATTCCATTCATTGTGTCCGTATCAGAGAGTTTTTCAACTTGAATGTAGGCTCAATTTGCCTATCTAAGCCAGGATACGTCTTCAACGCGCTCACACCACATTGACTTGGGCTGTTTGTTACTCACTGTTTGATGTTGTTGATAGTTGCATCCGATGGGTTCGAACCGGTTGAGTTTTATGGAAGGAGTTGCGTAAAGTTTCAAACAATAACGGAGCAAACAAATGAAACAAAACAGGCTCCAGACTTGTACTAAAGAGGTTTCAAAACAAACAGGCGCAGCAAAAGGGTTTCAAATAAACTCATAATGATTCTAAACAAAGTCTTTCTTTTCAGTCTTTCATTCATTCAATCTGCGCTGTGTGTGTGTGTAGCAAGCGAGCGGTTAAAAAACTGTTTCTCGTCTGGCGTGCGTTTACACACAGCTGTGCCGTAATTAATAGGAGAACCATGGTGCCATTTTACGAGGCGACCAGTGGCGGCGCTATTTAGTCAAAACTATTAAATCAAATGAAATGGCTCCTACAGCACCCATTGGATTGGACTGAATGAAATGGATGGGAAAAAAAGAGTCTGGATTCCACATTTTACTTGTCAGGCATGTAACCGGAGACGATTGCCCACCCTCAGAACACAGTGGAATATGTGTTACCAGTACCCAGCGTTGGATCAATAAATGCGATCGATATTTGGAATGGCGATCAGGAATTGGAATAATCTTTTTGGAGAACATCTGATCTGAGGTAAGGAATCTATTTTACCAGTCTTGGGATAATCAGAGTTTTTTTCACCTATATCTCAGCGTGTCCCATATGTGTGTGTGTGGCTGTGAGTGTGTGTGTGCTGATCAGGAAATAAGAGAATCGATTTTTCAGCCCACTTCTCTAGCGTGCATAAGTACACATACTATCGATAATCTAGCGTTTATTTGAAAACGATTCATAAATAGGCCAAAAAATTACAACGTGTTTTGTGTATTCCAGTAAAGCGCAATTCCTGCAGAATCTTTTTTTTTTCTGGAAGTTTAAAAACGAGCGTTTTTCAAAATGGTATAAAACGGAAATTAACCGATTAAAAAACAATCCGTTTCGACAATGTTGACTGGAAACAAGTCATTGATAAGCGACGGGCGTATTAGACACATAGCCATAAGTTAAGATATAGTTTATGCGTTCGCAAATGTGATCGCCCTCCCATTGTCTACAGCGCTGGCACTCAAGCGCTATTTCTGGCGCCCCCTGCTGGCACTCAAAGTGTTAATATTGGCCTGTTTGTCAATCAATCAATAAATAAATAAATCAATCAATCAATCAACCAATTAATCAATCAATCAACCATTCAGTAAATTAGTAAATTATTCAAATCCAACATAAAAGGTAAAGGATGGTGTGACACGACAAATCATTTTGAAGAGAATAAAGAAAATCTCTGTACTTTACACAGTGCTACCTCTGCCGTTGAATCAGATAGTAGCGTATCAAATACCAATATACTATTTTGAAGTGATATGTATCCTGTGTGTGTGTGTGCGTGCGTGTGTGTGTGTGTGTGTGTGTGTGTGTGTGTGTGTGTGTGTGTGTGTGTGTGTGTGTGTGTGTGTGTGTGTGTGTGTGTGTGTGTGTGTGTGTGTGTGTGTGTGTGTGTGTGTGTAGTATCCTGTATGCAGACATCGTGGGCTTCACCAAGCTAGCCAGTACTTGCTCTCCCCAAGAGCTTGTTGCGGTGCTCAACAAGCTTTTCGGCAGATTCGATGACATCGCCAAGGTGAGATTTCACATCACATTCTCCTGATTTGACCTTGATTTGAACGAGAAGCCGTTCTCTCCTCTCCTCTCCTCTCCTCTCCTCTCCTCTCCTCTCCTCTCCTCTCCTCTCCTCTCCTCTCCTCTCCTCTCCTCTCCTCTCCTCTCCTCTCCTCTCCTCTCCTCTCCTCTCCCCTACCCTTCTCTTCTCACCTCCCCTCTCCTCTCCTCTCCTCTCCACTTCTCTCCTCTCTTCTCCTCTCCTCTCCTCTCCTTTCCTCTGCTCTCCTATCCTCTATATCCTAGCCTTTATCACAATAAGGATCAAGGGGATCAATAAAGGAATATCTTACTCTTACTTATGAACCCTCACATACAGCAGTGGGACAGACAATACATGCATAGAGAATATGGTACATTTAGGGGTCAGATTAATTCATTCAATTAATATACAACTTCAATTCAAAAACGTACATTCCCCTGTTGGCTAATTTGCCTTGCTCTTTTTCTCACTGTATTTTTCTCTCTCTGTTCTCTCACTCCCTCTTGCTCTCTCTCTCTTCCCGCGAAGCCCCTCTCTGATTGGAAATGTACTACCAGATTCGCGTATAACGTTATTTCGCGTGACTTCCCGGTTTATTCATAACGTTATGCACATTTCACAACACAGCCAGCTGTCAGAAACTGTACATTGTAACGTTGTTATTTCACGGCCTGCCCATTTGATGTTCCCAAATCATATTCAGAAAGTATCACAGAGACTTCTATTGACCAAGGAATTAGTTATTATTAGTAAGACACAACATTTCCGTAGCAATTGACCACCAGACTCTTTCTCTTAAGGCATTAACTGGGTTAATTAATATAAATGTTATATTGTAACTGTCTAGTTACACATTGGTTCCGAAACATGTATGTTCCAGGCTGCAATTAAAACTTTGAATCTGAGAGAGCTCTGGTCAGCGAAGCCGGCGAGCGATTATTATTGGTTTTTAATGACAAACCAATTACATAATCCTATCCAACATATGTGTAAAGGCACACACAACATATTCCAGTTAACGGTATATTTTTTTAATGATTCGTTATGGCGTAATCAATACTTCCATGCGTATAAATTGCGTTCGAGACCTCCATGTTTTGGGGCTATTCATCAGAAAACTCGGATCCGGGATTCGGCTCCCATCCGTCGGGCAACAACTGTGGATTTTCAGCCTCTCTCTCTGGAGCTTAACGGAGTTTCGACTCCTGGCTAGAGGAACTTGTCGCGGCTCATGCGCATGCGCGCGCTCGGCCAATCAGAGAGGGGTCTGCAGAAATGGCCTCAACCAATCAGAGAGGGGTCTGCAGAAATGCGGCTACGAATTGTAGAGATGCCTCTCTTCCTCTCTCCCTATTTCTCCCTCTCTCTCTCTCCATCCACTCCCTCTATTCCTCCCTCTTACCCTCTCTCTCTCTCCCTCCTTCCACCACCCTGTCTTTCCCCTACCATCTCTCTCTCCCACCCCATTCTCTCTCTCCCATCCCCTTCTCTCTCTTACCCTATCTATATCTATCTATCTCTCTCTCCCCCACCCCCTCTCCCTCCCTCCCCCATCCTATCTCTCTCTGTCTCACTCTCTCTTTCTCTTCTGTCTCTCTCTCTTACCCCCCCCCCTCTCTCTCTCTCTCTCTCTCTCTCTCTCTCTCTCTCTCTCTCTCTCTCTCTCTCTCTCTCTCTCTCTCTCTCTCTCTCTCTCTCTCTCTCTCTCTCTCTTTTTACAAAACAGGGGAAGTTCTTGATAAGCCTCTAGGCTTCTAAACTTCTCCTACACAATATGGTTATTATGTATTTTTTTTAACTTTTGTTTAACTCTTTGTGTTAATGTAGCGTGATGGATTCTGCGTTGTGTCTGGTGTGAGGTGGACGTAGACACTCAGACAATGGTACCCATTTGGTGGTTGCTTATTTGACAATCCTGTTAATCAAAACAGCACGTACACAACACATGGCGGCGTTAGCGACCGTCATCAAAGTGCACTCCACCTCTTGCTCTCGTCCTCAACAAACACAAAGAGAGCGTGCGCGCACATTTAAAACAGCGCGCCGTCTACAGTCACGACCATTGGATACATTTAGCTCAGTGCAAGTTAGCTTCAGCAAAAACATACAAAACAATATGAAATAAAAGACAGTGTGTAAGCATTAATTAAACCAAAATACAAAACCAACGGTTCATACCTGTTAATCAAAACAGCACGTACACAACACATGGCGGCGTTAGCGACCGTCATCAAAGTGCACTCCACCTGATATTACCAAACAGAATACTGAGTTAGTACACGAACGTACTATGGCTGTTTTACACAGGGCGAATTAATGTCATTACACAACAGGGTATTTCAGTACCAAAACCAGAACCTAAATCAGTTTTACAATTTATACAAAGCAGTTAAATCCAATATTAGATAAACGGAAGCGCATACCTCTTGCTCTCGTCCTCAACAAACACAAAGAGAGCGAGCACTTCCGTCAGCGTGTGTCTCGTCAACAAACCGGCGAAACCATTTTATACATTAGTTGAACGTATTTACAATACAACAGATATTCAATGGAAAGATATCCTATCTTCTCTAAACCCATTATAAAAGACCCAAAAGGGATTTCGTTTGGAGAATTGGTAACTCAATGTGAGGAAATTAATATGAAGTAATAATCAAGACACCCCTCCATAACACTAAAGTGGGCTCGGTCCACTTTGTTCCACTTTGTTCCTTCAAAGTAAGAGTGTTTCCGTTTTGACCTACTTATTTAAGATAAAGTATAACAGTTTCTGTCCATGATTCTAGCATAACAACTTCACTCTGCTACATACTCCCCCACTGACTTATGCCAGACCATGGACAGTGTTCCCTTCAATCAACTCAACAGCGTAAGTATAAACCAAAGAAACAGAAAATAATAAAAAAAATCACAATGAATCAACGCGTCACATGTAACTCAGTGTATTCCCTTAATTCTAAACCTAGAAAATAGGTTGACCAGCTCAAAAGCTATCCGATAAAGGATCAGGAAAAATAAAGGGTAGCGAGCCCCTCACCTAACCACAGGCAAAAAAACATGCCATGTACATATTCATACCATGGAATACACCAAAATTACCAAATCATGTCTAATGCAATAGACAACCGTAACCGTATGACCCAAAGAAAATCAAACAGCAAAATCAATGAAAGGAAAAAAAAATTATGAATAAAAAGAATCACCAAAAAAAAAATTTGAATCACCTTTTAAGATGACAGCAGAGTCCTGACTCTCTGTACAGCCATCGTCTGAATGAGCCTGTTAACTGGCCTGATGAACCTCCCCAGCCTAGTGTAAACCCCTTGAGGTACCCCAACTACACTCGGTTTGACAGTGACAATGGCCGACCCCGGCTCACACACTGGAACAAGTAAGGATGAGCTACAGGGGGCCTTCCCCGGAGCCATCATGTCCTCAGTGCCCGACATAACCAACTCAGGTTCACACACTGGAACAAGTAAGGATAAACTACAGGGGGCCTTCCCCGGAGCCATCATGTCCTCAGTGCCCGACATAACCGACTCAGGTTCACACACTGGAACAAGTAAGGATGAACTACAGGGGGCCTTCCCCGGAGCCATCATGTCCTCAGTGCCTGATTCCACAGTCGTCGTGTCTGACGACTGTTCACTGTCCTGATAAACAATTACAGAGTATGACTCCTCTGATTCAACATCTGCATCTGGTCCCTCCATCCAAAAGTGGCGTGGTTTCTTCAGTTTACACTCCTGCTCCTCACCATTATGTGACTCAAGTGTAATTCCATGATGTTGATCACTACTCATGCTCCCCACCTGCTCCTCTGCTGGCTCTGATACACCCATCCCTGTCGTGGTATCTACTACCCCCTCCACACTGGACTCAGGAAGATGAGCAACCCACCGGGCAGTTCTCAGCTCACCCTGATCAGAATCATCTGTCATTTCCTCACTCGGAACAGTGCCAGGAATAGACACCTCAATCTCTGGCTCATCCCATGACGGCAGAGGCAGGAAATTGACGGGCATAATCAAGTTCCTATGAACAGTCTTAATCCTCCCTGTGACAGGATGACGGATACTGTATACATTCAGCCCACTGTTTTTACACACTACAGTATAGACGGCACTCTCCCAGCGGTCAGCTAGCTTTTTCTTGCCTCGCTCCCCCTTATTTGCCAGTAAGACCCGATCCCCCTTCTCTACCGCATGTCCCTTTAACTGTCTGTTATACACCTCAGCTTGCCTGGTCTGTTGCTTCTCAGCATGCTTTTGAGCAAGTGCCATCGCTTCCCTCAGATCCTTTCCCAGTGACTGGACATACTTATCCACATCCACCGTATCTCCATCTAAAAGGACACTCTGAAACATGACATCGACAGGTAATCTTGGAGTGCGGCCAAACATCAAAAAGAAGGGTGGGACCCCCGTGGTCTCATGCACTGTGCAATTATAAGCAAACGTCAAAGTGTTCAACATCTGAGGCCATTTCACCTTGGAACGAGGTGGCAAAGCACGGATCATACTACCTAAAGTGCGGTTTAGACGTTCTACTTGTCCATTTCCCATAGGATGGTATGGCGTGGTATGGGATTTTTCAACCCCTGCCATCTGAAGCATTTCTGCTATGAGTGCACTCTCAAAATTAGCTCCTCTGTCGCTATGAATGC
The DNA here is from genome assembly GCF_963971535.1 of Notolepis coatsorum. Classification (NCBI taxonomy): domain Eukaryota; kingdom Metazoa; phylum Chordata; class Actinopteri; order Aulopiformes; family Paralepididae; genus Notolepis; species Notolepis coatsorum. The sequence goes on along the minus strand of NC_140168.1, from coordinate 120,060,123 downwards.
AGGCTGCAAAACCATAAACAGAAAAAAAGTTATTCCAGAGCACTCTGGCCACCGTCTTTGCAGTTTGATTGGGACACGGATAAGCACACGCTAGTTTGGTAAAATGGTCAGTTATAACAAGCACATCAATGGACTTATTATTGGCATCCTCAGCCGACCAAAAGTCAATACACACCAACTCCAGTGGTGCAGTGGTGACTATAGATACCAGCGGAGCCCTAGCCTCGGGCTCAGGTGCTTTGCTCAGTACACACCTCTTACAATGACTCACGTATTCTTTGACATCCTTTTCCATGGAGTCCCAATAGAAACGTTGTCTAGTGAGCCACAATGTGCGCTGCTGGCCCTGATGCCCGGCCTCATCATGTACCCCTTGCAGCGCCTGTCCTCTCAGAGCGCTCGGTACAACATATTGAAAGACCTTCTTCCCACTCACAACGTGTTTTGAAACACGGTACAACACTCCCAATTTTGTTGTGAGTTTTCCCCACTGTCTCAGTGTGCGGTTTGTTTCTTTCGACTCATGAACTCTCTCTCTTCGAGATGGGCGGCGGCCTCTATCTACAAAGAATTTGACTCTACCAGTGACAGGGTCCTGGCACTGTTTGTCGTACAATTCCTCATGAGTGAGGACAGGCAATGGGCTCTGTCCCATGGACACCAACCTTTCTAGCTGCTGCACGTGAGAGACTGCTCTCATAGCTGCGCCATCCTCCCAACAGCGATGTGTGTGGAGTACAGCAGATACCTCTTCACGAGATATGCTCCCACTGTCACTACCCACCTCACCACTGGCCTTAAGGGAACTCTGAATGGACAATCCTAGGCCCTTCCTCCTCACCTCTGGTTCCTCACAGGTAAGACGGAACATGTTCTGCACGTCATCCACCTCTAAACCTCTAGCCTCCCTCAACAAGACATCATACGAGGTCCTTGTCAGCCTGTGCATCACCCTAGGTTTAGCAAACGGCTCCCTGCTCAGTGCATCAGCTACTGTATTTTTAGGCCCAGGAATGTACTGAATGTCAAAATCAAAAGGTGCCAGCTTCGCCACCCATCTCTGCTCGCATGCATCGAGTTTTGGCTTTGTGAGGATGTACTTAAGGGGATTATTGTCTGTCCACACTGTAAATTTATGTCCTCGCAGCCAATGGCTAAACTTGTCGTGTATAGCCCATTTCATGGCGAGAAACTCAAGCCTATGAGCGGGATATTTAGACTGAGCATGATTCAAAGATTTACTAGCAAAAGCTATGGGCCTGGCTGTGCTACACCCTTCCTGCACTTGTGAAAGCACAGCTCCCAGTCCACTAGTGGATGCATCTACAGACAATAAAAATGGCTGAGAGAAGTCAGGGTGAGCCAACAGAGTTTGTCCCACCAATGCGGCTTTTAACGCCTCAAAGGCCTCCCTACACTCCACAGTCCAGTCTGCTGCACTAAGCCTACGAAGGGGGGCAGCTCTCTTGCTTTTTACTTTGCCTCTCCGTGGCTTCTTCACACCCGTGGTCAACTGAAACAGTGGTCTTGCAACTACAGAGCAGTTCTCAATGTAATGCTGATAATACACCATCATTCCTAAAAATGACCGGATCTTATTGGCAGACGGGGTGACCCCATCCGACTCCATAATATCGATCTCCGTCACACCCACTATCGCCTGCACCTTATCGGGGTCTGTGGCTATCCCCTCCCGAGAAACAATGTGTCCCAAAAACTTCAGTGACTTTCTCAGAAACTGACACTTAGATGGAGACAACTTCAGGTTGTGTTCTCGTAAACGCTGAAATACCATCTCCAGCCTCTGCAAGCTCTCTTCTTCCGACTTGCCAAAGACCAGAAGGTCATCTAAGTAACAAAGAAGACTCAGTGAGTTCTGATCACCAAAGATTGTGAGCATCATTCTCATGAACGTAGCTGGACTGTTACACAGCCCCTGGGGCATACGGTTATATTCATGTAAACCGAGAGGAGAGGAAAACGCAGTGTATTTCTTATCATCCTCATGCAGTGGGACATTGTAATACCCGGATGTCAAATCCATGGAACTGAAAAAGGCATTGCCTCCCAACGCTGCAAGTACATCTGCTTGATGAGGTAATGGATGTGCATCTTTCACGGTACGAGCGTTTAACCACCTGAAATCTGTGCACAATCTCAATTCCCCATTCTTTTTCCAACAAAGAACTAGGGGGGAGGCATACTCACTACTCGACTTCCTAATTATCTCCCTGTCCTCCATCTCGTCCAGAGTCTCTCTCAACTTTTGGTAATGGGCGGGGGAGAGCCTCCGGTAAGGTAACCGAAAGGGCCGATCGTCAGTCAGTCGGATACGGTGACAAAAGCCACCAGCCTCACCACAATCCAACCGGTGTCTAGAAAACACATCCTCATAGTTCTCAATTAAATCAGTCAGTCTCTCTTTCCAGACTGGTGAGACCTGACAGTCATCAACTGACAGGTTCTGGAGCCCTAGACTAGCCAGTCTATCGTTCCCCCTAGCTACATTGTTGCTATCACAACTCCTAGCTGTCAGACTGCCGTGAGAGCTGCCACTACTCACTCTACCGGCATTCTGGTGGACTGAAGTGTCCGTATCATTGTCAAAATCTTCTAATGCAATGCATGGATATACGTCAGCCACTTTTGCATTTCTTCTCAAGGTGATAGCCTTGTTAGTCGGATTTATAATCTTGACAGGAAGCCACCCATCCCCCCAGAGAGGTGTAACTACCCTGCCAACTAGTATGTTACGGTGCACACAACGAGAGGCGCTGGGCTCAACGATAACAGTACTTCCCATAGACAGTTTTGTCTTGGGTGGGAGACGACCCCACACTACATGCTCACTCATTGGTTCAAGTGTTACGGCCTGTTTCAACTTGACTGTTCCCACTTTGTCAGGAATTTCCTCCCCCCTCCATCTCTCAAGATTGGCCATGAACCTGATAAACTGACTGTTTTCGTCCTGACATGGTGACTCAGCTTTTCCCAGTATGCGCCAGTAGGCCTCCGTGGATTTGAACTGCCTAATTAAGGGCTTCATCACATTGGTGCCTATAATGAGCTCATCTACCTGACCCTCCACTATTAAGACTGGTACTATGTATTCAAAACCGTAAAGCTTAAGTTTCAGCTCACACGTTCCCACCGGGCTAGTTTGTTTCCCACCACACCCCACAAGAACAACATTGGTGGTCGATATTAGATCACCCGTCACTACTCCTGCCTCCCTCAGCCGAGGAACCACATCAGCGCGCAGAGAAGTAGCCATGGATCCACTATCTAACATCCCCTGTAACTCAACCTTGTCTCCTGTCAATACGGTGGTGAAAAATAAACTGTCACTTTGGGATGTTCTGGTCACATTCTGCATAATTACTGTCTTGTCTTTGGGTGCTGCTTCACAAACAGACGTATATACAGACTGGATATCATCATTGCAATTGGAGGAAAAACCATAGGGGCCCACATTGTCCTCCTTTGAACGAGGGCCGGCTAGTTTCCCTGGGGAGGACCAGCCTGTCTCTGACCAGGGGGCTGTCTAGGAGTGGTCTGCCCACAATAGATACCAATATGCCCTGGACTCAGACACTTGAAACACAGCCTGTGCGTCCTGCAATGTGTCCTAGTATCGTGCTCCGAACTGCCACAAACCTGACATTCTTGAGAAGGTCTGGGGAGCTGTCTATGGGGGCCATTTTGTACATAAGGACCATTTTGTACAGACTGAGTGTTGTTGCCTAACGCCATTTCTAACACTCTCAGAACCCTATCCATTGTGTTATTCTCAGCTACAGGCGTCAGCTGCTCTAGCTCTGGACTACTGACAGCCACAGGGGACGCGCTTTGTTCGTGATTAACAACCACCCTCTCCTGTGATGACTCAATGGCGACCACTTGTTGTGTCAACCGACCTCGACTTGCTCTATGTTCTCTCAAATATTCATCCAAATGTCCCTGCACCTCACCTGCTGTCCACTCACGAGATGGCTTACTCTTGAACACTAAGGACAACTCCTTATCGGGGCAGTTACGGATGAACATGAGAACTAGATGCTTGCTCAGGCTAGTCTGAGATTCCCCCTTACTAAGAAGACACTGCTCTGTGGCTTCTGCTGCTTTGTTAAGCCTAATCCAATAGTCAAGAGGATTCTCGCTTGTATATGCTTTGACTGCATAAAAGTCAGCTAATGGAAGATCTGAGTGAATAATATCACCAAAATGTTGTCTCAAAATGCTAAAAATAACACCCACCTCACTGACAGTTGAGTTACTACGCAGCCATACTTTGGTAACGTCCCGGGCCCTCCCCATTAGCTTGTTCATAACCTCCTCAACTTGTTCAGTTCCAGTACAGTTATTTTTCTTTCTGAGATACGTCCTCATGAGTTCCTCCCACTCAAAAACAGAACACTTATCCGTGCTGTCCCCTCTAAAATAGGGTGGGGCATTTGCATCTGAACGTAACACAAGGTTCATTTTGGATGCATCAATCACAGTATTCCCACATTGGTCAGGTTGGAACGTCTGTTGGGGATTTTTAGAAGCTAATACAGGTGAAATCCCCGTGATTGTGTTCTGCATTAACGTCATCCTAATAGCTTCCCCTATTTCTGACCCAATGGATCTTATCAAATTGGCCATTTGACTGGGGGATGTTTCAACACTAGTGTTGTTGATTTCACCAGGTGAGGGAACAACCGGAGTGAAAAGTAACGATTGGGCATTTCCCTCTAAGTGACCCTCTACACTCCTCCTTTCAGGACTAGAGGAACCTGAGCCACCTTGACTCCCCGGAGTAGACTGCATAACCGGTGTGTAATCGAGAACCCCTCTCCCTCTCCCCACATTCAAGTCCCTTGTAGGAGTGTTTCCTTCATTCAAAGTCATTTTCAATATCAAATGGTACTTTTACCGTTTTACTCTTCAGTGTGTTTTGGGTAACACACTCGAAATCAGTAAACTTGATTAGAGACTATCTTTTTCAAAGGATTCAGTGCTCTCCAGCCTCCTCAGGAACAGACCTCAGGACCAGGCGGCGAATGCAGCGTCCCCGTGACTAGGTCGCGCCAGCAGCATCCACGCGTCTAGGCCGCCCCTGAAGCCTCCACGTCTCTCCAGCTACACCGGTGGTCGGCCTCTGCTGACCAGTTGATCCGGTTGTCTCGGCACCAGTTGTAGCGTGATGGATTCTGCGTTGTGTCTGGTGTGAGGTGGACGTAGACACTCAGACAATGGTACCCATTTGGTGGTTGTTTATTTGACAATCCTGTTAATCAAAACAGCACGTACACAACACATGGCGGCGTTAGCGATCGTCATCAAAGTGCACTCCACCTCTTGCTCTCGTCCTCAACAAACACAAAGAGAGCGCGCGCGCACATTTAAAACAGCGCGCCGTCTACAGTCACGACCATTAGATACATTTAGCTCAGTGCAAGTTAGCTTCAGCAAAAACATACAAAACAATATGAAATAAAAGACAGTGTGTAAGCATTAATTAAACCAAAATACAAAACCAACGGTTCATACCTGTTAATCAAAACAGCACGTACACAACACATGGCGGCGTTAGCGACCGTCATCAAAGTGCACTCCACCTGATATTACCAAACAGAATACTGAGTTAGTACACGAACGTACTATGGCTGTTTTACACAGGGCGAATTAATGTCATTACACAACAGGGTATTTCAGTACCAAAACCAGAACCTAAATCAGTTTTACAATTTATACAAAGCAGTTAAATCCAATATTAGATAAACGGAAGCGCATACCTCTTGCTCTCGTCCTCAACAAACACAAAGAGAGCGAGCACTTCCGTCAGCGTGTGTCTCGTCAACAAACCGGCGAAACCATTTTATACATTAGTTGAACGTATTTACAATACAACAGATATTCAATGGAAAGATATCCTATCTTCTCTAAACCCATTATAAAAGACCCAAAAGGGATTTCGTTTGGAGAATTGGTAACTCAATGTGAGGAAATTAATATGAAGTAATAATCAAGACACCCCTCCATAACACTAAAGTGGGCTCGGTCCACTTTGTTCCACTTTGTTCCTTCAAAGTAAGAGTGTTTCTATTTTGACCTACTTATTTAAGATAAAGTATAACAGTTTCTGTCCATGATTCTAGCATAACAACTTCACTCTGCTACATTAATAAATAAATACAAATACAAAATACCCTCTCTCTCCCCCACTCCCTCTCCCTCCCCCCATCCTCTCTCTCTCTCTCTCTGTCTCACTCTCTCTTTCTCTTCTGTCTCTCTCTCTTACCCTCTCTCTCTTTCCCCCATCCCCTTCTCTCTTTCGCCATCTCTCTCTCCCCCACCCCCCTCTCCCCCCTCCCCCCATCCTCTCTCTCTCTGTCTCACTCTCTCTTTCTCTTCTGTCTCTCTCTCATCCCTGCAGAAGAACGAGTGTCTGCGTATTAAGATCCTGGGTGACTGTTACTACTGTGTGTCTGGTCTGCCTGACCCCATCCCGTCCCACGCCAGGAACTGTGTTCAGATGGGGCTGGACATGTGCACCGCCATCAAGTCAGTCTCTGTTTAATGTTTAATCAATGACTTACAGAATACATGTTCAGTGATGTGATGAACTGGTACACATTGTAGGATTGTTCTCCTGTTCTCTCTTCTTCTCTTCTCTGTTCGCTCTTCTCTTCCCTTCTCTCTCTTCGCCTCTCTTCTGTTCTCTCTTCTGTTCTCTCTTCTCTTCTCTCCTCTCTTCTATTCTCTTCTCTCTCTTCTCTGTTCTCCTCTTTTCTCTTCTCTTCACTCCTCTCCACTCCTCCCTTCTTCTCTTCTCTTCTCTTATCTCTTCTCTGTTCTCATATTTTCTCTTCACTCCTCTCCTCTATTCTCTTCTCTTCTCCTCTCTTCTCTTCTTTTCTCCTCTCTTCTCCTCTCCTCTCCTCTCCTCCCCTCTCCCCTTCTCTCCTCTCCTCCCCTCTCCTCTCCTCTCCACTTCTCTCTTCTCTTCTCTTCTCTTCTCTTCTCTTCTCTTATCTTCTCCTCTCCTCTCCTCCCCTCTCCTCTCCCCTTCTCTCCTCTCCTCCCCTCTCCACTTCTCTCCTCTCTTCTCTTCTCTTCTCTTCTCTTCTCTTCTCCTCTCCTCTCCTCTCCTCTCCTCCCCTCTCCCCTTCTCTCCTCTCCTCCCCTCTCCTCTCCTCTCCACTTCTCTCTTCTCTTCTCTTCTCTTCTCTTCTCTTCTCTTCTCTTCTCTTCTCTTCTCCTCTCCTCTCCTCCCCTCTCCTCTCCCCTTCTCTCCTCTCCTCTCCACTTCTCTCCTCTCTTCTCTTCTCTTCTCCTTTCCTCTCCCCTTCTCTCCTCTCCTCTCCTCTCCTCTCCTCTCCTCTCCTCTCCTCTCCTCTCCTCTCCTCTACATAGCCTTTGTTTATCACAATAAGGATCAATATTTCATCCTCTCATCACGGTTTGATATCACCTCTTTGTGTGTCTATAGTAAGCTCCGGGAGGCTACGGGGGTGGAGATCAGCATGCGGGTGGGCGTTCACTCTGGCAACGTGCTCTGCGGTGTGATTGGCTTGCAGAAGTGGCAGTACGACGTGTGGTCACACGACGTGACGTTAGCCAATCACATGGAGTCTGGCGGTCTTCCTGGGTACGTTCGAAACTGTCATGGCATTACCAGCAACTTGCCTGTACCTTGTATGATAGTTATTCCTTACTATTCACCCTCCCCCCCACCCCCCCACCCCCCCCAGACGAGTCCACATCACAGAGGAGACACTGCAGCACTTGAACGGAGCATACCAAGTGGAAGATGCGGACGGGGGGAGTCGGGATGCTCTTCTAAAGGGCCGGAAAACCTACATGGTCATCGACCCCCACAAGAGAACTAGTGTTACCAAAACACATGAAGAGGTGTGTGTCTGTCTGTGTCTGTCTGTCTGTCTGTCTGTCTGTCTGTCTGTCTGTCTGTCTGTCTGTCTGTCTGTCTGTCTGTCTGTCTGTCTGTCTGTCTGTCTGTCTGTCTGTCTGTCTGTCTGTCTGTGTGTCTGTGTGTCTGTCTGTCTGTCTGTCTGTCTGTCTGTCTGTCTGTCTGTCTGTCTGTCTGTCTGTCTGTCTGTCTGTCTGTCTGTCTGTCTGTCTGTCTGTCTGTGTGTGTGTGTGTGTGTGTGTGTGTGTGTGTGTGTGTGTGTGTGTGTGTGCGCGTGCGTGCGTGTGTGTGTGTGTGCGTGTGTGCGCGTGCGTGTGTGTGCTTGCGTGTTTGGTTTCAGAGACATCAGGACAAGTCACAATGATTGATTTGGTTTTGTACGGCCTCGGTTGACTGAGCACATTCTTCATCAGGATATCTACAAATATCCCACAATTGGCGTCTACGAACTTGTGACAGACTTTTTGCGTCCTCCCGGCGTGCTGTATTGTTTCAACTATACAGAGAAAAGTGAGTATAATAGGATGGTCGACCAAAAATGTATGGAAAGGAATTAAAACCTTCCCGCTTTTCTCTGTGCCAGGTGAACATTACAGAATGTTGTCAAATATTGAGATCATGGCTGAGTAAGAATAATGTGCATTAATATATCTGATCTGTATTGAGAATCGTACCGGGGAAACGCGTGTACCTGGGTCCTTAACTGGACAGATGTTCTGAAAGGATGGGTTGTCTGTGCTATTCCCGGATTTGGCTGTTGCCAAACCGAAAGTTAGGGCACAAAATAAGGTTGTTGGTTTGCTAACCCAAGTCTAGCTGATGCAGGCTAAAATATAGGCAACAAGGCAAGAAACGTGGGCTTATTATGATGTGATATCCTTGGAAAACGCTACTCCGTTGGAACCTATTAATTACCAGAGTAGCGTCATAATATTCATTGTTTCAACCTCAAACTAAGCCCACAATCTCTTCCATTCCTGAAAACGATGTATTTGGATTGAATTCCAATTGATTATACAGATAGCGGGAAGATGACCGGCGATGTCTCGGGAGTACGTGAATGTACATTTAACGAGTCGCAGGTCGAAGGGACCGTGAGTGTGATTAAAAGGTATATATAATCTAATATATCGCTGGTAAATTTCGAAGTCAGGTTCGGTCGTTATGACTTTAATAACGATGTGTAGTTAAATCAAGGGATAAATGCCTTGTCGCAACAGATGTTGGCCGACTAAACGTACAGCGATCCAATACAGTCAGATATTCACACACGTTAACTTATATGTATTAATGTTTGTTTGTCTGTTTAAAGTCTCGTTTGTATTTGCGTGCGCCGAGCATTGAGAGACTATTACCGTTATATAGAGAATAACATTGAAGTTCAGGTAATAACATTGAAGTGCAGTTCACGCGACAAGCTAGCATAGTAATTTCCGGAACCGGCCCACGGGAACAACCATTTGGAGAAGTATAGTTTTATCGTTTCAGTTTGTTTACGTTTCACATATGCACAGGCGCGTTCATTCGGTAACAAAACGCTGGTATAGGAATTCCAGGCTATTGAGAGCTTGTGGGAAAAATACTGTATGAATTGCAAAGCGTTATTTCCGAGGCGAATGAGAACGCACGAACGTCGCATGGAGCGATGACGTCACGCTATGCGCGCCGTGAAGCTATGATTTTATATTAAACTATCCATAGGCAAACGTAAAGTTTAATATGCCCAAGGCCGAAGGTATATGAAATCCACGTGCAGTATATGTTTTATTTGTATATGTATGTGCGCGCTGCTATTGGAAAGTGTTGAGTTGCAGTGGCGAGATGGAGAAGAGTGTTTCCAGGATTGCATTATCCCAGACCACCGGAGAAACGAACCGAACATTGCATTAACGACACGTAACGTGCTACAGCCTCAGGAACCAACGTCAACACAAACAGCTTTCCCCGGTGAGTATGAAAATCATAAATATAGATGCTTTGATTGATTGATTGAAAAATTTATTAACAGATTGCAGAATAGGTACAATACAGCACAGCTCAATATACACAATTGTTAAGGGGATGCAGACCAGAGAGAGACTTTAGTCTTGTTTACATCAGGGTCCCCCATTTTCAATACCAGATTTGTTTACATCAGGGTCCCCCATTTTCAATTTATCAGGACATATTATGACATACATGACATACAGATAGTCAGTACTGCTACATCTGTACATTTATGACATACCAGATTTGCAAATTCAGTACTGTTTGTGATACAAAAGGAGTCAAGAAAAGGGAGTCATTTGACGTAGAAACTGTACATATACACAACTATCATCTCAGTTACAGCAAAGTACAAACTTGGGCACAAACAACATAGATCATGTTTAAAAGTAAGATGTTTAGGTTATATTCACTTGAGTTAATGTGTTTATCTAAAGAACCAATGAAAGATAACTAGCCCTTTCCATTGTAAGACATTTTAAACATGATTCAAAATGTGTGGTTCCACATTCATATGATGCTTGTGTACATATGCGATATGATTGATAAATGATAACACTATCATTACATCCTAGAACGGGATGGATGAGAAATAGCTGATGTTTTGTTAAGCTCACAGACAATCAAGGAGAACCCACTCAGATGGTCTTAGAAAAGAGTGGAAAATTAACATGTGTTTGTATTTACAGATCTGGCTCTGAGGCGAGATGCAAAACAGTGCATGACTACACCCAAATTGTATCACAAAAGACAGAAAATCCAACAATTTGCAAGTCAACCGAGAGACAGTGCAGAGCTGAGAGACAATCGATTGACCAAAGCTAGTTTTAAATAGGATTCTAATCAATTGGATAGAATTGATCTAAAAGCTAAAGAAAGAATAACAACCTTTCTTTAGAGATAATGAATAAATGCAGATAATGTTTAAATGAGGCCAAAATCATGCCTCCTCTTTTTCCACAGTAACATTGAGTGAGATGATGAAATAGAGAAGGACTAGCTAATGTTTGTTGAGCACACAGACAGTCAAAGAGGATTCACCCAGAATAAAAGAAAAGAGTGGGAAATTAACATGTGTTTGTATTTACAGACAACCAAGAGATCTGGCTCTGGGTCAAGATTCAGAATGGGTGTAAACACATTGTATCACAAAAGCTGAAACTCCAGTGATTTGCATCTGAACACAGACAAAGCACAAAGTGAGACCAGCTACAATCATTTAAATTGAGACCCCAAAATAATCTACATTTGAACACGAAAATCAGCTGAGGACGATGTGGAGCTGAAAGACAATGCAAATGCCTAGAGAGGACTCTGACCACACCTAGAGACTCAACTTAGTATAGTATAAACACAGGTGATGATGTTGCAGTCATGAAAATCTACCTAATTCCCATACTAACAATAACTAACCAGTCGTTTTCATCATCTCTTTTCAAGAGGCACATGAATTAGAGAAGTGCCCGAGATGAAAGATTAATGATGAAAACAACTTTACTTACAATCTCCTCCTTCTATTCTCTGTTTATAACCAATAACATGCATGACTATTCTTTTAACAACTAATATATTTCCATGACTGCAAAATATCAACCACAAAATTGAAACACAATTATCTAAATGTACAAGGTATACACGTACATTGATCATTTAGCTGACACTGTATGACAGGACATCAAAAAGGGCACAACTTTATCAGCTGAGTAACAATGTTCATCAAAGTGTTGAGTGCCACAGTGTAGGTTAGTTTTATTAGTGTTGAGTGCTACAGTGTAGATTAGTTTATTAGGACAAATGCATGACAGTAAGGTTAGTTAGGGTTAGATGACAAAACGAATGATTGTTTTTCATGCAAAATTAACTGGCTACCTAGATTTTATGTTTTTTCCCCATGCTAAATTATGACGAGCCACACTGAGACGTGAATAACGCCAGAGAAGTCGTGGCGAGGTAAGTATCCTGAGGCACACCCAACGCATCCTGAGGTAAGATCAACTTCAATTTAACACCACAGACTATTTTATCTGATTCAAGACTTTGGCCATTCATTTACTAATTTTATTTAAAGCCTAATGCTGTAAGATCTAGTTAGATACAAGATCTGATAAGATTGTAGTGAATGTGACCTTCTTGACACAAGGAATCACTGCTAATGCAATTGGCTTGCATTTCCTATTTTCAATTAAGTGATTTTATTTACAATAAATTGAATTAACCCTAAATGATTTTCCTCTGTAGCAGAAAGGCATTGAATCATTTATGTGAGGAGTTTTCTAAGGCAGTTTTTATCATCCTCAGATCACGAATTGGTGAGAGGACAGGACGAGGAACACAACCCAGCGACCTGAGCGACCCACGACAGCATACTACCACCAGGGACGCCGCCAAGGAGCTGCGGACACAACCAGAACAACGACAGCAAACGTGGGAGAACCGCCATCCAACCCAGCCCACAGACATCCCCAAGAAAGTGGAGCAGGGGACCACGAAGGAGACTGACCAAGGAGACACTGACGAAGAGGAGATCAACCTTTGACGGCCTCCACCCCGGCACTGCAGACCACGGCAGACCAAACCCATCACCTGCAGATGGGAACCAAAGCCCCGACCATCAAGGTGGATTCCCATGACAAGATTGTCATCCGTGTGAGAGAGAGCGTCCTACTGACTAGCCACTACACCGGCGGGCCCTCGCCCTCCATCAAGTGGTACCGCAATGACGAGGAGAGGACAGCGAAACCAGCACAACACGTTCAAGAACGCCCTGACCACCATGTCTCTAGGCCTGATAGGGGCCAAGCGTGAGCACAGTGGCAGACATGTGATGGTGGTGGAGAACAACATAGGCTGCAGGAAAAGAGTCTGCAAGTATAGTTAGTTGTATAGTATAGTATAGTTGACCGCCACACTGCTACAGGTGACCCTTGACAGGAAATGAACGGCGACCAGTGAATGTTCCCGACTGCATCGTCAAGAAGAGACATCATCAGAGACCTGTGAACCAAGAGACTTCTGAACACAGTGTCCACATTGTTATGTATTTATTTAATTTTTATGTGTTACTGTTTGGCCCTGCCACACGACCGACAGAGAACACCTTGTCAACAACGACGCAACATCATTCAGATTAATACCTTCACAAGAAGGAAACTTTTCACACAATTGTATGTATCTGCAAAACGATGAACTAGGGATGTGATGAAAAGAAATCAATGAGAAAGCATTAACAATGGTTAGTAATAATGAGCTAAAATGTATTGCTGAAGGAAGAAGTGACCACATGATCACATTACATCACATTTGAATTACTTAGGTTACAAAATTGTATTGTCAGACAAGAAAGAATCAGTTGTTTTATTCTCTCATAGAAGAGGACATGTAACGTTGTTTTGCACCTGTATGGTGAACCATTGATAGTATATGCACTAGAATTACATACAGAAGCGATGCATAAGACGTTTTATCTCCTCATTTATAGAGAAGAAATGGAGAAAATTGCCTGATTCTAAGTAAAGACCAACAAAACTGAGGCAATCACAGATGAAAGTGACACTCAAACTCAGGTTAAATACAACTGGATCCTAAGTAATTTCATCAAGAATCATCATAAAATGTGCAAACATATATATATATATATTTGTGAACAGTTTCCCATAATCAATCATGTTAGTTTTATATTAACCACTAGGTTAACGGTTTTCAATTTTATTTTGACACATTAGCCACTAAGGTAATGTCTATTGTAAATATTACTATGTTTGTATATGTACAACCATGACATAACCATGACATTAGCTCCCCTGAGTCACGACATGAACGACTGAAGGTATGCCAAGATATTTGCACAGCGATAGCTTCTAATGATTATGTTAATTGTTGTTTGATATCAGAGTTGAGGACCACTCATTGATATAGGTATTTTGAGCGATTAATAAAAGAAAAGGGTGATATCTATTCCCACATCTCTGATATCAAAATAACACAGACCGCAGTCCAGTCGATCATGTCATGAATCATGTATGTAAATAATTCTATTTTAAACTATTATTTTCACTTTTACCTGTTCCAAACAATCCTGGTATATTATACATTAATCTCACCCACATTATAAGAAAGAAAAGTGAGTATTGTGGTATAATATGTCCTCATGTAAATATGTTCCCCTTACCTGTGCCCCCCCCCCTCTCTGTGGAATCACCCCCCTCCCCTGTGTCCCCAAACCTGTACCCCCTCCCCCCCATCTGACCTATCAAATGGGACCACACCCCCTCCTGTTAACTATATAGATCTCCTCTTGAGATCTATCCGGGCTTCTTACCTGGGTAATTAAGCTGATCACCTGGGGGGAAACCCGCAGCCTGTCTCTCTATGTATTCTATCTGTTTGGTTAATAAACCCTTGTTATTATCCAAGCCTCGGTTGACTGAGCACATTCTTCATCAGGATATCTACAAATATCCCACAGTACCAAAGGGGCTTTTAGAGGAGACAATCTTACCAGCTCGTACCTTGGACATCAGTTTTACATGTTGTTATCACTGGCCCTCCCGCTATATTACATCATACAAGATCAGATATTAAAACAAGATAAAATAAGATACGATTATTAAAAAGATAAGACTTTATTGTCCCAGTGGGGAAATGACATTGTTCTTATTCATCGAAAGAGTAGACTCAACTTTATTGTGCATGAAACATGCATTTATATAGAGCTTTTATCAAAAGTGCTTTACAACTTATGCCTCATGTGTGTCTGTGCTCACGCGTGTGCCTAACATGTGTAAACATGCGTGTTCCAGGCGAACACGCTGTCGTGCAGTGAGCGCAGGCAGCGTGCGTCCGTCAGAATGTCTCAGTACCTCCAGTCCTGGCAGACCATCAACCCCTTCGCCGACCTCAGCAACCCAGAGGCCCCGCCCACCACACAGTCAATCAGCCCTACGTCTGCTGTCGTCAGCCAATCACAGCTGTTTGCGGTAATTGTCGGCCCGGCCCCCTTTCTCCTTGCTCCCTCCGCTCTGCAGTAAATAGAAAATACATTTCCTGGTTGACCCTTCTCACTTTATCCAATCAGGAGAGAGAACTCCACACTGGAAAAATGGTCTGACTGAAATAAGAAATGAAAACAATTATGTGCTTGAAACAAGTAGAATAATCTGCCAGTAAATTTGATTTGGTAAGATTTCTTGAAATACTGTAATTAGAAATATCTAGGGTTCTCTCTCCTGATTGGATAAAGTGGGAAGGGATACCAGAACATGCTTTTTGTGTTTACTGCAGAGCGGAGGGACTGGGATACCCATGTTACTGACCAAACACTCTATACCAGTGATGTCTGTCGGAATGTAAAGCTATTTAACACTTACTTGAACAAAAGAATACCACTTAAGTAGTAACTAAGTAGCTTTGTCATTGCTGCCATCTTTAGTGTTGCAGACATCCCCATTCAGAATTACCAAGTGTTCCATCTTCAATTACACTGTCACTGGTAGAAGTACATGACAATGTCCTCCTAACCTCTACATGACTTGACTTACATATTATGGGTGTGTCTGTTTACCTATAGGAGAGACCACCAACTCAGAACAGCCCCAACAGGTACATTTTCATTCTGTTCTCACCTCTTGGATTAAGTATTTTCTCCGTCTTTGTGTGTATTGCGTTTCACTCACATTAAAGGTAACCTGTGTCAGGTTTTCTGTACATCCTTGCTTGTCAAATGAATAACGACCATTGGTATGCTGTTCTCCCTGTTCTTATGCTTCATTATTTACCATCCTTGCTGCTTTTGAAGTGCATGAGGTCTGAACAATAGAACAAAATCATATTGATATTTCAGGATTTCTTATTTGTATTTTTATAATTTTATAATTTGTATTATTATTGTTATTATTATTATTATTATTATTATTATTATTATTATTATTATTATTATTATTATTATTATTATTATTATTATTATTATTATTATTATTATTATTATTATTATTGTTATTGTTATTGTTATTATTGTTATTATTATTATTGTTGTTGTTGTTGTTATTTTAAATAACTACATCTTTATTAATAACTTGGTAAAGAGCTTGTTCTTGTCCCCCTATAGTTTGGTGCTGGAGGACGGGGTGAGAGGATCACTGGACACGCTGGAAGCCGCAGGGTGAGACGTCACTCCCTGCTCACCTTATTAGCTATTTAACCTTCTGTATTGTCGCAGTGAAAGGGTTAACCATTTGGTAGTGTGGCAGTGAAATGGCAGCCTCCTTCATTTCACACTGAGAGGTTTAACGTTGCCATAGTAACACCTGTGTTGGAACACCTGCAACTGGATAGTGTGATTTTACTTCATGTTATGTTATGTTAGGGGACATGTTATGGTAAATAGATTCTGTCTATATTGACCAGGAGCCAAAACAAGCTGTTTTGTGATGTCATAGGAGGATGGATTAACTTTGTTGTGTCAATTAGCTGTGCTTCTTGGAGCCAGGAACACTGTCTAATGTACTGCCCAGTTTGTAAATGGCTTGAGTGTGGGGTGGGGTAGTCAGACAGGGAAGGAAATTCATAAATAAAAAATGGGTGTGTTCTACACCCACCAAAAACGACACGATTAATACAAGGGAAGAAAGAGGTGCTGGAAAATCAATGATCAAAGATCAAAACAAGATTTAGACTAGTTTCTTTGCACACAAAAAACAACTAACAAACTACTAATGTTCCCCAGATTCGAGAAAGTCTTATACAAATTGTTGAAAAGATCCTTAACCTTCTGTATTGTCACAGTGAAAGGGTTAACCCTTTGGTAGTGTGGTAGTGAAAGGGTTAACACTTTGTCGTGTGGCAGTGAACGGGTTAACCCTTTGGTAGTGTGGCAGTGAACGGGTTAACCTTTTGTATTGTCGGGTTATTAACCCTTTGGTAGTGTGGTAGTGAAAGGGTTAACCTTCCGTATTGTCACAGTGAAAGGGTTAACCCTTTGGTAGTGTGGCAGTGAAAGGGTTAACCTGTATTGTCGCAGTGAAAGGGTTAACCCTTTGGTAGTGTGGTAGTGAAAAGGTTAACCTTCCATATAGTCGCAGTGAAAGGGTCAGTGCTTCTCAAACTTTTTCTGTCAGGCCCCCCTTTGGCGGACCAAAATATTTTGGGCCCCCCCCCCTCGCCCCAACAAAATAGTCATGAAATGGACCATGTTTAAATTTATTGAAATAACACCAATATCGTGACCTTTCAAATTGGCCCTATATTTTGTTTTCAGAGCTGTCATGGATGAAAAGCCAGCTTCACACAGATACTGTATGTGGTGCTGAATGGGGTCAACACCTTAACTGCTGCATCATGAGATACTTGGTGGGCCATGAGATGAGATACTTGGTACTCAGCACCACACTCTGAAACTAGCTCTCTAGGTGGTATCAGATGAGATTTCAAAGAGTTCTTCCAAGAGTTTGGATGGAGATGTGTCAGGAAGCTTTGTCTCAATGTTGTCTGTAAAGGTTTTTTTTATCCAGAGTAACTTGGTGATCCTTTTCTGTGTTTTATTAAATAATGATTTTCAGATTTTGAGAAATGGTATTTTCATGGAGAACAGTGCAGCTGCAACAGATAGCACTTTAGTGATAATTTTCTGTAATAAAAAAAAAATTATATAAATCTCAAGGCCCCCCCTGTCATGCCTCTGCGCCCCCCCTGGGGGGCGCGCCCCCCACTTTGAGAAACACTGGGTTAACCCTTTGGTAGTGTGGTAGTGAAAGGGTTAACCCTTTGTTAGTGTGGTAGTGAAAGGGTTAACCCTTTGTTAGTGGGGTAGTGAAAGGGTTAACCCTTTGGTCGTGTGGTAGTGAAAGGGTTAACCCTTTGGTAGTGGGGTAGTGAAAGGGTTAACCATTTGGTCGTGTGGTAGTGAAAGGGTGTCTTGCGTTGCTGGTAGGGTTAGCTTGCCTAGTGCAGCTTCCAATACACAGTAGCAGGAGTTGGTTGGGCTTGACATGCCGAGACAGCTTGTACACGACCCTCAGCCTGTCTGGCCTCACGTGGTATGAGGCTGCAATCCATCACCTGGAAGACAATAGGCGTGGGAAGAGGACTAACGAGCCAACTCCAAAACCCTCCCCCAGAGATGGGGGTTGGGCTTGGGGCCAGCGACCCCATCCCGTAAAAAAAAACCTATAGCTACAAAAACGTTGACGAAATCCTTACATCTTGTGAAGGAAGCCTCTTCAGCGCCCCAAGCTAAAGAGACTATGACGGCGTGCATGGAAAACCGCAAGGAGACTGTACGCTCGAAGCTTCTGACCTCAAGACGTCCCACCACCATAGCGACATGGAACGTGAGGACCATGTATGCTGGAGGAAAGGCAGCAGTGATTGCGGAGGAGATGAAGAGGTACAGGATATCTCTCCTTGGTTTGGGGGAAACCAGGTGGCTCCAGTCAGGGCAGGTCAAGCTGGCGAGTGGAGAGACCATACTCTACTCAGGACATCCAGATGACTCTGCACCACACACAGAGGGAGTAGCGTTCATGCTGTCCAAAGAAGCACAGAGGGCCCTTATCAGCTGGGAACCCATCAACTCACGGATCATCACAGCCAAATTCCAAACCACACACAAGAAAATAAACCTCCAAGTGGTACAATGCTACGCCCCCACCAATGACACTGATGATGAAACCAAGGATCAATTCTACAACCATCTATACACCATCCTCCAGGCCAGGAAAGGAAAGGACATCATGATCTTGATGGGAGACATGAACGCTAAGATAGGGGGAAATAACAACGGCTTTGAACCAGTAATGGGTAGAAAAGGACTAGGCACCATGAATGCAAATGGAGAGAGGTTCGCAGCAGCCTGTGCAGACAACAACTTGGTCATCGGTAGGTCAGTATTCCAACACAAGAACATCCATAAAGCCACCTGGGTGTCTCCTGACCACACCACAGAAAACCAGATTGACCACATCTGCATAAGCCAAAAGTTTAGGCACTCTTTGCTGGATGTCAGAGTCAGAAGAGGAGCAGACGCAGGATCTGACCACCACCTCCTTACAGCAAAGATCCAGCTGAAGTTAAAATGCATGAAGCACAGGGAAGGAAGGGTCAAATTCAACATACAGCTTTTTCAGGATATAGGTACATCAGAACTCTACAAAGTGGCACTACACAACCGGTATCAAGCGTTAGAAATAGAAACTGTAAATGAAGTGGAGGAGATATGGAAGGGTCTGAAAACCATGTGGAAAGACACATGTGAGAAAGTGGTAGGGAGAAGGAAGACAGCCAACAAACCCTGGCTATCCGGGGATTCATACAGAAAAGTTATCGAGAGGAGGACGAAAAAAGAGGCAGTGAATAGAAGTAAAACCAGAGCCACCAAGGCGGTAGCACAGAAAGAATATGCAGCAGCAAACAAGGAAGTGAAAAGAAGTGTAAGGAGAGACAAGAAGAAATACATTGAAGATTTAGCACAACAGGCAGAGGAAGCAGCGGGAAAGAACAACCTGAAGGACCTATACCTAACTACCAAAAAGCTCAGGCAAATTCAGACACACACAGGCACACATCAAAAACCCACAGGGCGTACTCCTCACAACCAAGGAAGAACAGTTGAACAGATGGACTGAACACTTCAGAGATCTGCTCAACAGGCAGCCTCCTCAACTGGAAGCAGATATCCCACCAGCCCCAAATCTGTTGGAGATAAACTGCAACCCCCCCACCAAGACAGAAATCAGAAAAGCCATTAAGGCCTTAAGAGAAGGGAAAGCAGAGGGACCAGACGGGATCCCAGCAGAAGCTCTTAAGGCTGACATTGAAACCTCCACCAGCATGCTCCACCACCTCATGCAAACCATCTGGGAGAAAGAAAATGTCCCATCTGACTGGAAAGATGGCCACATCGTGAAAATTCCCAAGAAAGGAGACCTCAGGGAATGTAAAAATTACAGAGGAATAATGCTCCTTTCAACACCGGGGAAGGTGCTCAACCACATCCTGCTGGAAAGGCTCCAGAAGTGGGTCGATGAGAAACTGAGGGAAAACCAGGCTGGCTTCAGGAACAACCGATCCTGTGGAGACCAAATCGCCACCCTTAGGATTATCATTGAACAGTCTATTGAATGGAACACTTCTGTCTATGTGAATTTCATAGATTTTGAAAAAGCCTTTGACAGCGTGGATAGGGAAATGCTGTGGAAACTGATGGCCCACTATGGGATCCCAGCAAAGATCATCAACATCGTAAGGAACACCTACCAAGGGATGAGATGTCAAGTCCTCCATGAAGGATGTATATCGGAAGCTTTTGAGGTCCTGACTGGTGTGCGGCAGGGGTGCCTGCTCTCACCCTTTCTTTTCCTCCTCTGCATAGACTGGGTGAAAACAACCTGCAACAAAAAAAACGGCATACAATGGAGCTTGACAGAGCAGCTGGAAGATCTGGATTTCGCTGATGACCTGGCATTACTGGCTCACACACATCAACAGATGCAGGAAAAATCAGGAAAACTGGAAGAAACTGCTGCTCTGCTCGGGCTCAAAATAAACTCATCCAAAACCAAAGTAATGCGTATCAACAGCAACACACCCATAACCATGGAACAAAACCCATTAGAGGATGTAAACAGCTTCACTTACCTTGGAACCATAATTTCTGTGGAAGGGGGTACGGAAGATGATGTCCAAGCCAGGATTGGAAAGGCAAGGACATCATTCAACATGCTAAACATCATCTGGAAGGCAAAAAACCTGTCACTCAAGACCAAGCTACAGATCTTCAACTCAAACGTAAAGACCACTCTACTATATGGCTCAGAATCCTGGAAAACCACCACCACTATACTCAATAAGCTACAGACCTTCACCAACCGGTGCCTCAGACGCCTCCTGGGAATATACTGGCCCAACACCATCTCTAACGCCAACCTGTGGGAACTCACCAAACAGGACACAATAGAAATTCAAATCCGGAGGAGGAAGTGGAAGTGGATAGGTCACACACTCAGAAGAAAGAAATCAATCACAAAGCGGGCACTGACATGGAACCCACAGGGCAGGAGGAAGAGAGGCAGACCAAAAACCACCTGGAGAAGAACCACAGAACAGGAGATGAAGAAAGAAGGGCTGTCCTGGCAGCGTGAATATTAAAGGCAACCAACTTGTGTTCGGCTTTTCTCTGATTGGCCGCGCCCCCCCGCCCCCACGCGCAGGCAAGCGCAGTCGTCCCACGTCCCAAATGAAATCCAAGGAGCGCAAGCGAGCGGCAGCGCGGGCAACCAACTTGTGTCAACCAACTTGTGTTCAGCTGCGGTAGCAGTGGAGCGCTATGAAATGCGCTGAACTAGAAAGCGTAACGTTATTATGTTTCGCGTCACTGTACACCAGATTCACTCGTGTATAAACAAAGCCCATACAGTTATGAAATGCGCTGAACTAGAAAGCGTAACGTTATTATGTTTCGCGTCCAGTGATGTACCTGAACGCGTTCAATGAACGATCGTTCATGAACGCGTTCGTATTTTGGGCGAACTTGAACTGAACGTACTGTATATCCGCTAAATGAACGTAATTGAGAACGCGTTCATTCTCAGCCCTGTGTAACGGAGTTCAAAAGTGCGTTCATTCTCAGCACTATTATAACGGCGTTCAAAGATGTGCCATATTTCATAATGCATTTCAGCCGAAAACTCAGTTAAAACACTGTAAACAGGCTTAAATATTATGCGTAAAACCACCCGATCTGGCAACCAGCCTGTCACCCCCTTCTACGTCATCAGACTCCTCCTCACAACAAGCAGTGGAACAGGAATCTGCGCGCAGATTAGAAGCCGAGAGCTGCAGCAGCAGCAGCAGCAGCACTCGCTCAGTCGGAGTCAGACTCTACCTCTAGACGTCACGTCGGCGTATGCATTTAAAAGAGTTTACAATTCAAACTATTTGATAAACTTCTACTTTCAGCCCGGAAATGCATTCTGATAAACTGGATTAAGGATAAGCCTCCATTTTTACAAATGTGGTATAGAGGGATCTTCGGTGTGCTCCTACCCCATGAAAGACACTGTGCAATGCATAGAGTCAACAACGCTTCCTTTCAGGATGTGTGGGCCCCACTATTAGACTATTTTCCTGCTGAAATGTATCGGATCCTTCTAAAGGCCCAGTGCCCCATTGTATGGACAGACCTAGGATAGGAAAAAATAAATATATGTATGTCTACATGTGAATGCGCTCGAGGCAAGTGCAATACTGTACAGTGCCTGTCTTGGTCTGCTTTCCTTTTTGCTTGTTTTTCTTTTTGTTTTGTTTTTGCTTGCTTATGGTGTGGATGATGGCATAGAGATGAACTGGAGGACCCCCCCCCCCCCTTGTCCCAATGTGTGTTTTTGTAATGTAAGTAACTGTACGTGAAAAATCTATAATAAAAAAATAAAATAAAAAGAACTAAAAAGAACTAAATTAGTTCATTTTTGAAACCATGAACTTTAGTTCAACATTTTGAATTATGAACTATGAACTGAACTAGTTCATTTAAAAAAATTTGAACTGTGAACTGAACTAGTTCATGTAGAAAGTGAACTTTCCCAACACTGTTCGCGTCACTGTACATCACTTCAGCTCCAGCAGCAG
The DNA here is from genome assembly GCF_963971535.1 of Notolepis coatsorum. NCBI lineage: Eukaryota > Metazoa > Chordata > Actinopteri > Aulopiformes > Paralepididae > Notolepis > Notolepis coatsorum. Next base: position 120,037,604 of record NC_140168.1, on the reverse strand, counting down.
CAGCAGCAGCACCGTTGTACTACCAGATTCACTAGTGTATAAACAAAGCCCATACAGTTATGAAATGCGCTGAACTAGAAAGCATAACATTATTATGTTTCGCGTCACTGTACATCACTTCAGCTCCAGCAGCAGCAGCAGCAGCACCGTTGTACTACCAGATTCACTAGTGTATAAACAAAGCCCATACAGTTATGAAATGCGCTGAACTAGAAAGCGTAACATTATTATGTTTCGCGTAACTGTACATCACTTCAGCTCCAGCAGCAGCAGCAGCAGCACCGTTGTACTACCAGATTCACTAGTGTATAAACAAAGCCCATACAGTTATGAAATGCGCTGAACTAGAAAGCGTAACATTATTATGTTTCGCGTCACTGTACATCACTTCAGCTCCAGCAGCAGCAGCACCGTTGTACTACCAGATTCACTCGTGTATAAACAAAGCCCATACAGTTATGCTCATATTTTGCGAATGCATAAACTATATCTTAAATTATGGCTATGTGTCTAATATGGCTGTCGCTTATCAATGACTTCGCGACAGCCATATTAGACACATCGCCATAATTTAAGATATAGTTTATGCATTCGCAAATATGAGAGCTCTGTCATTGAAGTGGGTGGTGGCACTAACAGTAGCGATTTTTATTGTTTTGTCATGACCAAACATAATCCCAACATAGATAGGAGGTGTACTGTATGTCAAATGTCGGTCATGTGGGCATGGTGGAAGAGTTTAGTACAGTCACACAACAGAACACCAGTGGCATTAACCAACAAGGGCGCTCCTCTCAAGAGTACCTGGGGAGCCTCATGCGCATGCGCGTCTGCCGCGTCTCGCCGCGTCTCTTGAGTCTCTCTTGCCGCGAAGGGCGTGTGCTAGTGGATTGATTGATTGGCCGTGTGGCCAATCAGAGAAACGCTGAACGAAAAGCTGAACACAAGTTGGTTGCCTTTAATATTCACGCGTCCTGGCAAGATCTGGAGCGGAGGGCACAAGACCGAATAGGATGGAGGAGCTTCGTCGATGGCCTATGTTCCTTTGGGAATTTAAAGGCCTAAGTAAGTAAGTAAGTAAGTAAGTAAGTAGTGAAAGGGTTAACCCTTTGGTTGTGTGGTAGTGAAAGGGTTAACCCTTTGGTAGTGTGGTAGTGAAAGGGTTAACCCTTTGGTAGTGTGGTAGTGAAAGGGTTAACCCTTTGGTAGTGTGGTAGTGAAAGGGTTAACCATTTGGTAGTGTGGTGGTGAAAGGGTTAACAATATGTTCTATTTCATTATGGCTGCCGCTCAGCATCATTCTGCACGCACTTCACTTCGTGCACGAGCACTGAATAAAAAATTCCACAATGTACCTTTACATCCCAACATTCGTCTGGCCACACCCCTATCCGCTTACCTTCATAAGCAGGTGTGTGTTCACCTACTCGCCTCCTTCTTCACTTTCACCACAAGGAAGTGCCTTCGGTAGATCCCACACTTGACGAGGTTGTTAGCTGAAGAAAGTTGAGACGTGTTTAAATCTTTTCTTGTTTTTTTCTTCTCTCATATATTCGAAAGAAAAAAGCTAAGTCATAATGTCTACTTCGGAGGGTCGCGCTCGCAACGCCACTCTTCACCAGCGGTTCTCCATTGCCGCCTCTGTCGTGCGTCTTGGAGCGGGGTTGAGGCCTCTCTCGTGGTCGGCAGCCATGCCCGGTAGGCGTCCGATGGGTAGTTTGTCTCTCCAAGGAGCTGGTGCACCAGTGCCGTCTCCTGTGCGATGGCCTCGTTCCGGCACTGGTTCCTCTGCTTCCGGGGAGTCGTCCGCTGTTGGGCGGCCGACTCCTTTGGTTGCGGGGGATTTGAGACGCAAACTTTTTGCGTCAGCTCGCTCCCGTCGCAAGATGGTGGCTTGCAGACGCGAACGGCCTGGTTTTGGTGAGTTGCTGGAGTTGCTGGAGTAGTCTGCTGTATGTGAGGGACGCGGGCTCGGATGAGGAAAGTATGCAGGGGGAACTGCGTGCTTTGTTTCCCGAGCTCATGGCAGCGGCGGCAGTCACAAACGGCGTGCCGCTGCCGCAGCCACTGCCTGTTCCTGTCCCTGATGATCTCATAGGTCATCTATGGCAACGTCGCCCGGTGAGAGGGGTGGACGTTGTCTACCCATTTTTCCCCTCAATGGCGGCCTATGTCCGTCAGGGCCAGGTGGTCTCCCACATCATAGGCCGTACTCCTGCCTACGTGCAAGTCACGCGGGTGGCGGGTTTGGTCAACGGCATGAAGGAGGGCGTGCCACGGCTTGATAGGCCGATGGCGGCGCTCCTTTGTCCGGAGGTGGTGTGGGAGCCGTTACGGAAGCCGGTTCCCCAAGGGAAATCGGCGAGGCGGTTGGCATATTGGAGCGACCAGTCATTTATCCCCGGAACACAATCTCTAGCTGCCGCGTCTAACATCGCGCAGCTGGCGAGATTCATGTCCGGGATATTGACGGGCGGCACGGAGCTGACTGATTTACAGCATGATCAGCTCGCCCAGTCGGCAGGAGCCATCCTGCATCTGACTCAGCCGCAGGCTATAGCCGCTGGGAAAGTGCGCGCCCTGGCCACTCTGATCCAGCGCCACCTTTGGCTGGAGCAGGCACGTGTGCCGGAGAAGAAGAGGACTCCACTTCTGACGGCACCCCTCTCCGATGCTGGACTATTCGGGACGGCACTGCAGCTGATGACCTCAACCTGCAGAGAGATGCAGGAGGAGCGCTCCGTGCTCCAGCCTCATTTCCCCCCGCCCGATGTCGCCGATGGAGTCAGACGGCTGCAGCGGCGTCGAGGTTCCTCCGCCGTGGCCGCCGCTGCCACCACCGCCACTGCTGGACCTTCAGCGAAGAAGGCCAGGAGGAGAGAGGGCTCCTCCGCTATTGCAGCCGGCCCATCTACGCCCGGAGGTGACGATAGGGATCCTCGAGACCAGCCGCCGATAATTTACCGTCCCTCCGGGGCTCCCACAGAGGGAAAAAGACCCAGTGACTTTTTCCCTCTGTGGTCCCCCCCTGTTTCCCTTCCCGGCCCCGCTATGATTTTGTAAGAAAATAAAGAGTCCCCTCTAAAGGGGGACTGTATTTTTTGTTAACAAACTGTGTGTTTATTCACCAAACATATGATGGGGTTGCAACGTGTGAATCTTTCGCTAGTATGGGTTGATAGGAGGGCTACATTCATGTTAGAGCTTAAGCAAGGCCTGCAGCCTACACTCGGTTGAAAAAGGTTTTTTTCTGCCTCGACCTGAATCTCCACATAAAGGTAGAGGTTAGTTGTGTGCTCTGTTGCTTACACATTGATATTGAGCTACAACACTATTGTGTTGGGTTTGCAGTAATGCTCGTATGAAAACGTACCACGGCTCAGCCGTTCTCTCTCTCTATCAATGTTTTTCTGTGTTACAACATGGATGCAGGTGTAGGATTCACACACACACACAACTTGGTCATGCTATAAACCCTGTTCACAGATGTGTCTGTGGTTAGCGTGCATTGTATTAGCTTGCGCTATTCATTAAATACTAAAGGTATCATATGGCTATTGTTGTTGTTGTATGCAAGGGTTGGGCTTGTGAGGGGGTGCCAAATAAACCCCTCCTTCCCTCTTCTGATTGGTCAGGGGGTTTATTGGCCTCTCTCTTTTCGTTCAGTCAGGGCCAAGCTGTTAGGTGGCTTGGCAGGGAGGGGGGGGGAGGGTTTCCCAGACTCTGCACCCATCACAGGCGTTTGAGTCTTGGGTTTCCCCCCGTCATAGCACACGTCACTAGGCACGTTGCTATTGGACGATGACTTCCGTGAGTTTAGACCTGTATGTAGGGTCTGTTGTTGTCAAGTGTCGGGATAGAGCGTAGGAATTAAGGTTCCACTACGCTCAATATACGCGTAACTTGAGTCGGTTGGTCACATGACTCAATGTTACCGTGGCTTTTCAATCTATGGCTCACGTGGGAAGTCTCTCTGAGGAGTTCCGTCTCTCCTCTGTGGTAGGGATGACGGGATATAAAAATGTAAAAAAAAATTACCCTCTGCTGCGTCAAGTGGGATTCATGTCAGTCGGTGTTTCTTTCTTTTTTAATAAAAAAGTGTGGAGAATGTGAAGCACGACAACCTTCTTGTCGTTCTCCCAGGCGCCTTGAGGGATCGATGTGGGGTCTGGTTAGACTGTCCATTGATATGTTTTGGGTCCCGACGCATACATAGTGCTGGCTCGGGGTGTTTCTGATAAGAATCATGCGGGTGGCTAGTACGCCTTGGTTACTTGTTATTAAAACAGCGTTTTCATAAAGCAACTGGGATGGGGGATTTTTTCCTCTTCCGAGAGCCTGTTACTGGGTCTCGACGGATTCTCGTTCATATCTGGGGGATGTTAACGGAATAGATCAGAACATAGGTAGAGGGGTGTCACGCCCTTGGGGTGGGCCACCGAGCGCGGTTTAAACCGGACCGTCTGGGTGGCGCCCTCTTTTCATGTTTTAGATCAACACGCATATCTGCCCCTTCTCCTGGAGTAGGCATGTCGGCGTGGTTAGGGCACGGGACTGGTTCTGGTCACGCTGGTCCAGGTCAGTTAACCCGTTGTCCGCCAGCGATGCAGATCTGCTGTTCTGGTACCCTGAGGGACTTGGGCTTTTTTCAGGGGGAAAAATGCCGGGTCGGCCCGGGTGTCACAGGGTTAGGCGTTATGGAGACCTTTTGTTGGGTACACTTTGTACCTGGCACTATTGTAAGGGGCTGGTTCTCCTTCTTTCGCTCCTCTCTCATGCATGGCGAAGAGGGGGCAGTTTGGGTGGTCTTCTGGACCTCCTCTGGTAATCCTGTGTGCTTCCCGGGCCGCCAAGCCCGGTCCGAAGTAATGTTTCGTTGAAACCGTAGGCCTGGGATAACCCTTTTTGGAAACTGAAACACTTGTACTGCGGTATAGCTGGTGTATACCCGCAGGTGTGTTTTGGAGTTTTTTCTTGAGGGGTTATAGGAACAACCACCGTCTGTGTACCGAGAGGGTGGTTGATTCCCTGGTGTGTTGGAGCAGAGTCAACTCCTGGGTTGCCCGGTTGAGTGTGCCCCTGCACGTTCATAACGTCTGCCAATCGTGTCAGCCTTCTCTGCCTCGACCCCTCTGGGTGGGTTTTTTTTAATGGAGGCTTTGTCATGGTGCTCAACAACGCCAGCATACGGCCCTTCCGCCGGGGGGGCTGTTTTCAGTTGACTCCTTTGGCGCTTGTCTCGTCCACAGTGCTCCAGGCTCAGGTCTACAGCCTGCTGCCTGGTTTCCCCGGTGCGCTGCCTGCTTCCGTTGGTTAAACTTTTTGAGTGCTTTACGGCCATGCTGACTGCCTGTTCTGCAGGGTCAGTGTGCCAGGCGGTGTACTATTGGGGGGTAAGGGCCCACTCTTGGAGGGGCTCTATCCGAATACGCTGGCGATGTGGGGGGTGGTGTCACTAAGTGACCGCCTGGTGGGGTCTTGATGCCTGGCGTCATTGACCTCTCCGGGCCCCCTTTTTCCAGGGGATCCAGTCCCTTCAGTGGGTCAGGGTCTTCCTTCGCGCTCCGCTGCTACGGCCTTGCCACAGGGTTGGGTTTGCTCTTGACCCCGTGATTCTGGGGGCAGTAACAAGGGTTGTTCCTTCCGTTCGTTCCCTGGTGGCATGCGGGTTGTGCGTGTGCGTAGTCGTGGGGTCAAGCCACGGTCTGCTCACCCTGTGCGTTGAGTTGCTTGAGTTCCTCTTCGCACGGTCGGATCCGTCTCCCTCCCGTCCTCCAATAGGGAGGGTATCCTCCATTAGGGAGGGTCGGGGGGCTCGGTCCTCCCCGGTCTGATGGTTGTGGGGGGCCTCAGCGGGGTAAATCCTCTTGTGCAGAATGATGCTGAGCGGCAGCCATAATGAAATAGAACGTAAGGTTATGTATATAACCAAGTTCTATGAATTATGGTGACGCTCAGCATCAGGACGCCACTGCGGCCCTTGATCTCGCCTTATGGTGAACGTTTGGGAAGGAGGCGAGTAGGTGACCACACACCTGCTTATGAAGGTAAGCGGATAGGGGTGTGGCCAGACGAATGTTGGGATGTAAAGGTACATTGTGGAATTTTTTATTCAGTGCTCGTGCACGAAGTGAAGTGCGTGCAGAATGATGCTGAGCGTCACCATAATTCATAGAACTTGGTTATATACATAACCTTACGTTCTCTTTAAATCCCTGCCGTCTGTCCTTCAGGAGGAGAGCGAAGAAGCTCAACTGGCTGACGCTCTTGTTCAACGATCTGACTCTGGAGAAACAGGTACTTCTGCCTCTCTGACACCTTCCTGGGTACAGGATGTACTCATAGTGTGTGTGTGTGTGTGTGTGTGTGTGTGTGTGTGTGTGTGTGTGTGTGTGTGTGTGTGTGTGTGTGTGTGTGTGTGTGTGTGTGTGTGTGTGTGTGTGTGTGTGTGTGTGTGTGTGTGTGTGTGTGTGTGTGTGTGTGTGTGTGTGTGTGTGTGTGTGTGTGTGTGTGTGTGTGTGTGTGTGTGTGCGTGCGTGCGTGCGTGCGTGCGTGCGTGCGTGCGTGCGTGCGTGCGTGCGTGCGTGCGTGCGTGCGTGCGTGCGTGCGTGCCTGCTACATGCTGCTGATGTTACATTGTCCCTGTCTTGCCTTGTTCTGTCTCAGCATCTTTTCCCCTGTATTCTGTATTGTATTCCCCCATCCTATTCTGTATTTTCCCCACTTTTCCAATAGCAAATTGTGTATTTAATAGCCTTAACTATGCTGTTATATTCAAATACTGTTATAATTATGCTCTTAAAATGTCTAAAATGTCTCCCTCTATTCTGTTTTTACCTGGCATTTTAACATCTTGCCTAGCGACTGCAGTTGAAAACTAGCTACCCACTAACGCTGGCATATTTACAGTGGTGGTGCTCTGTCTCATTACTGTTGAATAATGTGCACTGTCCCTATTCAAATAAACGTTGTGGGGGGCGACAATGGCTCGGGAGGTAGAGTAGTCGTCTGGTAATCTGGAGGATCCCGGTTCGATTCCCGCTTCTCCCCCGGTCAGCGTGTCGAAGTGTCCTTGAGCAAGACACTTAACCCCTAATTGCTCCCGATGAGCAGGTTGGCACCTTGCATGGTCGCCTCCACCGTCGGTGTGTGAATGTGTGAGTGAACGGGTAAAATGTGAGGAACAAATTGTAAAGCGCTTTGCATAAAAGCCCTATATAAACGTAATAAAGTTAAGTAAAGTGTGTGCGTGTGTGTGTGTGTGTGTTTGTGTGTGCGTGTGTGTGTGTGTCAGTTTCGTCTCTCTGAGGTGACAGGTTTACACCAGTCCATGAGCTGCTTGGCTCTCATCTTCATCGTCCTCTTCACGGTCCAAATGCTCGTTTCACAGAAGTGAGTGGCCCTTTGTCGTACAGTAGAGACGTACATATGCACACACACACACACACACACACACACACACACACACACACACACATATACTGTGCAATACATACAAGACACATGCACACTCACTCGTGGGCCAGGATATATTTGTATATTATATATAGTATGTCATACATTTCTGGATGTAACAGTACTGTATGTATGTACTTGTATGTCATAAATGTTATGAATTGAAAATGGGGGACCCTGAGTCAGTCAGTCAGTCAGTCAGTCAGTCACTCATTCACTCACTCACTCACTCACTCACTCACTCACTCACTCACTCACTCACTCACTCACTCACTCACTCACTCACTCACTCACTCACTCAAATGAAGAACTTGTATTTTGTACTTTGTAGGAACTTTGAGTTGGCTGTCTCCTACGGTACAACCTTCCCTGTGCTGATCCTGCTGCTCTCTGTCGTCTTCACCGGGTACCTGGAGGTAAAACGCCAACACACTACAGTATCTTTATGATGACAATACCAGACGACAGTATCTGTATAATGACAATACCACACTACAGTGTCTTTATGATACAGTTTTTCTCAGTCACTTTGGTGCATTTCTCATATCACCTTTAACATTTGCACAACAGTTAGTGCATTTCTCAAAACAATTAGTACAAATTGCAAAACCTAGTTGATAACCTGCAAAAGCATGTCACTTGCTCAAAATGGATAGTTCCTTCCTCAAAAGCAAGTATTCATGTCAATGAAAGTGTCACTGTCATCAAAATGAAAAATCCTGACACCATTGTTTATGAACAAGATAGTCAAATGGCTTTGTCATGTTTTCATTATGACAGATCACTCTGTAAGTGTTTTCCAATGCAAAGAAAGTCAGATCTTGGTGACACTACCTGAAAATGGTCAAGACAGCACTATACACTATTTGCACAGCCATTTGAAATCTACAGTTAAGTTACACATTACTGTACATGTAACTGGTCTAAGGTCACCCTCTGTGTCGTCGTCGTGTAGTGGAAGTGAAGACTCAGTTGTGGCAATTCAGTGTTTTATTTATCCTGTTGAAGACATTCAAACAGGGCACATATCAACACACTTGGCCAGCAGATGGCGTCAACAGCCTGCATAGGCTCCTTCCTTGTTCAGCCAGACTGACAGTCTCAAGTTTAGAATCAATCACTGAAATATCCCATTAGAATAAAACAACACAATGAAATAATACAAAATAAGATATATCAAATTACCTGTTGAAGACATTCAAACAGGGCACATATCAACACACTTGGCCAGCAGATGGCGTCAACAGCCTGCATAGGCTACAGTGGGGGAGAAATGTCACGCTATCAGAACGAGGCCTACACGCATTGTTCAGCCATTACCACGAACTCAGTCGGCATGTGTCATACAATAGTTCGCCACCACAGCTAAACCACATTACAGAAAGTGCAGAATTGTTCACATTAACACAGTTACCAATATATACAACTCCGGTTCATTGCCCGGTAAATTATCTACAATAGTACGTTCTTTTAAACCATTAATAAGTTCTGGGGACATGGGACAGCTCTCACCTCCTTCCTTGTTCAGCCAGACTGAACGGAAGGAGGCGGGCGACAAAGTAAGTACGTCACTTCGGCAGGAAGTGACGACGGCTTCAAAATAAAAGACTATGAGAGTAAAAGATAATAATAAACAAATTAAAGTAATAACGTTAGGGAGGGATCTTTGTGGAATACAACATTAGTATATTTTATATACCTGCTACATACTCCCCCCCTGAATTCCGCTAAAATCCCGAACCTACAGGACACACTAACTGGGACCTCCAACACTACGTCAGAACCGGCACGGGTTTACCTGAAGATACACATCTCCAATATCAACTATAAGTCACCTGTCACACAGGTTCAGAGAAAACAAAAAGATGATCGGTCCTATGTTTCTCCTAGAATCACTCGGTGCCTTGTACACCAAACCACCCGGCCTACTCGAATCCCATACCTCATCTGTGAGCACATGTGGTAAATACGCCACTTACAGTGTCACAGTGCAAGATAAAATAAAAATCAATGAAACAAAAAAAACTGAAAGAGACAGCACAGAAAGCCTAGGACAAAGTTAGAAGAGACTGGGAACTCCTACCAACCGAACGGCCTCTGAACCATTGTCTCTATCAAACGGTTGACTCTTCTAACCACCCTGCCAGCCCGTGTCCTGACTACACCCTCTGTGCCCCTCAGTGTAAGTGCACAGCAGTCACGGTCCCGCTCTACAATGGCCGGAATGACTACCGGAACAACGGTCGGGGCCCTTGGCACTGTGTCTGATGTGTCAACTGTAGACACTGGTCTGGAGGACTGGGCACTACTCGCATCAACCACCGACACTATCTCAGACTGATCTTCGTCCACATCAGCTACGTCACAGGAGCCATGACTGGTAGCCTCTTCAGCCCCACTCAACACCCGTGCCTCCGTCCTATCCTCTGAACCCCTCTCTCCCTCCAGAGAGTCGACGAGAGCCATCTGAGACCCGTCCTCTGATCCTCTCTCTTCCTCCAGAGAGTCGATGAGGCCCATCTGAGACCCATCCTCTGATCCTCCAAGACTGTCTTCAGTCTCCGGCGCGTTCCCATCAGCAGTCTCTATGGGTAGGAAGCTGATATCCAGAATCAGGTTGCGATGCACCACTCTCGTCTTCCCCTTTTCATCTTCCAACTTGTAGACATGAGTCTGTGGGTTGCTGTCCATGACAGTATAGACTGTTGGTTCCCACTTGTCCGCAAGTTTCTTCTTCCCCCTCTCACCTTTGTTTGCGAGGAGCACCCTGTCTCCCACGTTCAAGCAGATCCCCTTGACTTTACGGTTGTAACCCCTGGCTTGCTTGTCTTGCTCCTTGACAGCATGTCTCCGAGCAACGTCTGCTGCTTCATGGAGGTGGGACATAAGCGTTGTCGCGTAACTGCTGTAGTCAACAACCACTGGGTCATGCAGAACCTGAACTGAAGTCTGAACATTACGTCAACAGGGAGCCTCGGAATCCGCCCAAACATTAGGTGGAAAGGTGCATACCCAGTAGTCTCATGCACCGTCGCATTGTATGCAAATGTCAGAGTCTGTATTTGCTGAGGCCACCTGGCCTTCTCCCTCAGCGGCAGTGAACGGATCATGCCTCCCAGGGTTCTGTTAAACCTCTCGGTCCCTCCGTTCCCCATGGGATGGTAGGCGGTAGTGTGTGACTTGGAGACTCCCGATAGTCTAAGCAGTTCCGCAATGAGCTCGCTCTCGAAGTTGGCTCCTTGATCCGTATGTATGCGCTTCGCAAATCCATACACACAGAACACGTGATCCCACAACTTCCTCGCAACTTGCTTCGCTTGATTCGAGCAGGGAAAGGCATGTGCCAACTTCGTGAAATGATCCGTCAGGACAAGGACATCTACTGAACGCTGATTGTTATCCTCTGCACTCCAGAAGTCCAAACACACCAGTTCCATGGGAGCGGAGGTCCTTATACTCTCAAGTGGAGCCCTGGCAGCTGGATCTGGAGTCTTGGCCAAAATGCACCTCTGGCAGCACTTCACATAGTCCTTAACTTGGCGCTCCATCCTTGGCCAAAAGAAGCGTTGTCTCGTCAGGTAGATCGTCCTTGCCTGCCCTTGATGTCCGGCTAGGTCATGCACGCCCCGCAAGGCCTTGTCCACTAGACTCCGGGGTAAGACGAACTGAAGCCTCCTCTGCTTGCTCAACGGATCTTTGGTGATTCTATAGAGCACTCCGTCAGTGACCTTCAGTCTCTCCCATTGTCTGATCAGCACCAGAGCACTCGCGCCCAGACCGTCTCTCTCTCGCCTCGATGGCCTCCTCTGTCGAGTCAGAAAAGACGTGACCTTTGAGATGTCAGGGTCACTCTCTTGGCTCCTCTGAAGCTCTGTCAGGGAAAAGGCAGGCAGCGAATCCTGTCCCGGCGGAGCAAGATGTTGAACGGTCTGTACCAACTCTGTCGCCCTGGACTCTGCAGCTGCATCCCAATGGTCATGAGAATCAAGGACCGCCTTCACAGCGCTGTCACACAGGGGCGGCGAACACTGGGACTGCATCACAGCGACGCTCTCTGACCTCCCCGCCCGTTGACACTGGACCCTCAAACGGAAGGCATCTTGAACTCCGTTCACTCCAACCTCACCCGCTTCGGCGAGCAGATTGCCGTAGGACTCAGTGACCAGCCGGCGCCCAACCGTCTTGGCAAACGGATCCCGGCTGAGAGCATCAGCCACCACATTCTTGACTCCTGCGATGTGCTTCAGGCTGAACGTATAAGGAGCGAGCTTCGCGACCCACCGTTGTTCACAAGCGTCGAGCTTAGGCTTTGTCATTATATAGGTGAGTGGATTATTGTCCGTCCATACAGTGAAGGAGTTGCCCTTCAGCCAATGGCTGAACTTGTCACACACACTCCACTTCAGTGCCAAAAACTCGAGACGATGGGCTGGGTAATTCTTCTGAGAACTGCTCAGGGTCTTGCTTGCGAAAGCTATGGGGCGCGCTTTACTTTCACCAGCTGGTACTTGTGACAACACCGCCCCGAGCCCGTCCAATGAAGCATCGGTCGACAGAATCAAGGGACGTGAGAAATCAGGATGCGCCAGAACCACGCAGTCCAGCAGACTCTCTCTTAGACTGACGAAGGCGACGTCACACTCTGAAGTCCAGTCATCGGGTCCCAGTCTCCTGAATGTCCCTGCCTTCACCTTCACCTTCGTCCCTCCTTTCCTCTTCTGTCCCCCAGTCAGGGCGAACAGCGGTTTGGCGATGGAAGAGCAATTAGGGATGAAGTGCTGATAGAAGAAGACCATTCCCAGATAGGACTTTATCCTCCGTACTGAGGGCGTGCACCCGTCTTCTTCCATCAGATCTGTGCTAGACATGCTGGATATGACCTCCACCTTCGCAGGATCCACAGCCACTCCGTTACCATCTATGATATGGCCCAGAAACTTGACAGACGACCTCATCAGATGACACTTTTTCGGGCTCAACTTGAGGTTGTGGTCTCGCAGTCGCTGGAAGACGACCTCCAGTCTTTGTAACGCCTCCTCTTCCGTCGATCCGAAGACCAGTAGGTCGTCCAGATAGCATAACAGGCTGCTGAAGTTCATGTCTCCGAATATACTCAGCATCATGCGCATAAATGAGGCAGGACTATTGCACAGTCCCTGCGGCATTCTATTATACTCATGCAGGCCTATCGGTGTAGTGAACGCCGTGTATCTCTTATCCTCTTCAGCCATGGGAACGTTGTAGAAGCCGGACGTCAAGTCCATCGTGCTGAAGAAGGTGTTCCCCCCCAAGGCGGCCAGACAGTCCGACTGATGTGGAAGAGGATGGGCGTCTTTCAGTGTTCTTGCATTCAACCATCGGAAATCGGTGCAGATCCTCAGATTACCGTCCTTTTTCCATACCATCACCAGCGGTGAAGCATAATCACTCACTGATTTTTGGATTATCCCTTGCTGCTCCATGTCTGTCAAGACCTGTCGTAGTTTCTGGTAGTGAGCAGGGGGTACTCTCCGGTAAGGAAGGCGGAATGGACGATCATCGGTCAGTCGAATGCGGTGGACGAAGCCCTTCGCCTCACCACAGTCCATCTCATGCTTGGAGAAGATGTCGGTGTAAGACTCGAGCAGCTGGACCAACTTCTCCTTTCCTGCGTTGCTGGTATGACAGGGTTGGATATCGAGTTTGTCAAGACCGACATCACGTAGCCTCTGCTCGAAGTCAGAGGGACTGGTTGCCGTATGGTGCTCAGTCGCGGGAGCGCTGTCGATCCGACTACAGCCTTGGAGTAGCTCCAAATCCTCCACAGCTAAGCAGGGAGACACATCTGCCAGCTTACAGTTCCTCTTCAGCGTAACAGGTCTGTCAGACAGGTTGGTGACCTTCATGGGGACCCACCCATCACCCCACAGAGGTGTCACGACCCGACCAACCATGATATTACGTGGCATGGACCTTGATGAAGTCGGCTCCACTATCACAGTGCTTCCCGGCGACATGACGGTGTTCTTGGGTAGTTTACCCCAGACGAGGTGTTCTTGCATCGCCAGAAGAGTGATCGACTGCTTGAGCTTGACCGTGCCGATCTTATCCGGTACCTTTTCACCTCTCCATCGGGACGTATTCGCCATGAGGTCCAAGAACTGTTCACACCCTGGGGATGAGGATGGGCTACAGACGGAGATGAGCCACCAGTAATCGTCACTGTCCTTCAACTTGTGCATGAGGAACTTGATCACATTCGTGCCGATGATGAGATCATCCCTCTGGCCCGGCACCACAAGGACTGGTACGATGCAGCTCACTCCATATACTTTCAGTTCAACTTCGTACACACACTTCGGTTTAGTGAGTTTTCCTCCACACCCCACTAAAACCACGTCCTCAGTCATCGGTCTTTGTCCTTGCAATACTTTTCCTTTCAACATCCTTCCCTCTGCATCTTCACTGAAGGTACAGGCCATGGAGCCTGAGTCGAGCATCCCTTGCATCTGAAACATATTATTCACGTTGACTGGAGCGTAGAACAGCTCATCATACGGCTCAACTCTTTGCGTGTTCTGTGCTATGATCTTCACACCAGCCGGTGCTGCACTGCACTCTTTCACATAACACTGTTCATGTTCACTTTCAGCACTGAGGGTCTGACTCTCCTCACCCACACGTTCCCTCCTCCAATGCGGGTTAGTCAGTTTAAAGACTGCTGCTCTCTGGGTGAGCGCGCGCCCTGGCCTCTCTGTCTGGGAGGGGAACTGCGACAGTCTGGCCAGGTTTAAAGCAACCCAAACACAGGTGCTCCCGCATGCAGTGTGCCACAGTGGAGTGCTCCGCCGATCTGCATATCTTGCAGTCAAACTGTTGTCGTCCATACCTTGGCTGGTTGTTCTGAGCCATCGGCTGGTAGCTCTGAGGGATCGGCAGAATGTTCTGAGCCATCGGCTGGTAGCTCTGAGGGATCGGCAGAATGTTCTGAGCCATCGGCTGGTAGCTCTGAGGGATCGGCAGAATGTTCTGAGCCATCGCTTGGCTATTCTGCGCCATCGCTTGACTGTTCTGAGAGAGTGTCCGGTCAAGCAGGCCGATCAAAGTCATCAGACAGTTCCCATCTATCTGAGGAGCAGACGTGACACTCGCTCCCACCTGGACAGGGGGCGACTCTGGAAGGTTAGGCGTAGACAACCCCTCGAACACAGGTGTCTGGACATGAACTGTTAAAGGTCTCCCCAGACCTGCACGGTTTGTTCTGGCGTCCCGCTGTCCTCTCATGCTGATCTGATGACGGTCAACATGTTCCTGTATTTCACCAGCTGTCCACTTCTCTGGCGCTTTGAACCGCAAGATTGCAGCAAGGGAAGGATCAGGGCAATACTTTACGAACATCATGGTCACCTCTCGACGGGGGTCATCAATATGTCGCCCATGCCTGCTCAGGCCCTCCTCTGCTGCATCAACAGCCTTGTTGAGTCGGATCCAATACTTGACAGGATCCTCCCCTGACACAGGCACAGTGTCATAGAAATCCACAAGAGGCATACTTGAGCATGACACGCCACCGAAATGTTGTTTCAGTATGTCAGTCACAACCCTCGGGTTCTCTTGAGGCTTTAGTAACGGGTTGCTACGGAGCGTTATCTTTACAATGTCTCTGGCTCTGCCCATCAGTCTGGACAACATCTCCTGATGCTGCTCGTCCACTCCTATACCTCTCTTCCTCAGGTAGGTGTCCATGAGCTCCTCCCACTCATGCACTGAGAGCTTGTCAGATCCATCTCCTCTGTACACTGGAGGCTCCCTCACATCCGACTGCATGACCAGCTTTACACCAGTCAGGTTGAGTGTGGAGTCGACGTGTGGTTGGCTCCCGCCCGGGCATCTAACCCGCTCTTGACTGCCTTCATTCGCCCGGCTCTCTCCCCTCATCTGAGCCGATATTGACTGCCCCACCTGCTGGG
Source organism: Notolepis coatsorum (assembly GCF_963971535.1). Lineage (NCBI taxonomy): Eukaryota > Metazoa > Chordata > Actinopteri > Aulopiformes > Paralepididae > Notolepis > Notolepis coatsorum. Next base: position 120,022,200 of record NC_140168.1, on the reverse strand, counting down.
CGATGTGTGATATCAGGTCACTCAATGCTGGGTCGTTCCTGTCGGGGATGGCCGTAGGTGAAAAGGCAGGCCTGTGGGCAAAGGGTGTGTGGCTCGGTAGATGGGTTGAGGTGAAGACTGGGGAACCTTCATTGCCCGGGGCACTAACCTGCTGGGTCTGACTGGGCGCTCGTGACCTCCCTTCACCACCCTGCCAGCCCAGTGAGTTAAATCGAGCCAACAGCTGTGCCCCCCTCCCGGACGCAAAATCACTAGGGCCATGAACCACCCTCTCCTCAATGGCTCCCCCCTCTACAACAGACCCGCTCTCTGAAACGGCCTCCACCTCTACATTATCGTGATCCATTCTATTTTATTTTCTAAAATGGGCTATCAACAAAAGAGAAAAAAATTAAATATATACTGCGGATCACAATATGTTTACCTTGGCCATTACCAATACTATGCCAAAATAGTGGAGAAATATTTGATTATAATATTTTTCTTGGCTATTCCACTACGAGAGGGGAGAAGAAAAATATATAACAAGGTCACTATATTTTTCAATTGGCTATTCCACCACAAAAGGAGGAAAAGAAGAATATATAATCAGGTCACTATATTTTTCAATTGGCTATTCCACCAAAAAAGGAGAAGAAAAATATATTATCAGGTCACTATATTTTTCAATTGGCTATTCCACCACAAAAGGAGGGAAAGAAAAATATATTATCAGGTCACTATATTTTTCAATTGGCTATTCCACCACAAAAGGAGAAGAAAAATATATTATCAGGTCACTATATTTTTCAATTGGCTATTCCACCACAAAAGGAGGAAAAGAAAAATATATTATCAGGTCACTATATTTTTCAATTGGCTATTCCACCACAAAAGGAGAAGAAAAATATATTATCAGGTCACTATATTTTTCAATTGGCTATTCCACCACAAAAGGAGGAAAAGAAAAATATATTATCAGGTCACTATATTTTTCAATTGGCTATTCCACCACAAAAGGAGAAGAAAAATATATAATAAGGTCACTATATTTTTCAATTGGCTATTAACAAAAGAGAAAAAATATATATATATACGTTGGTCACAATATTTTTCAATAAACCAGAAATCAGAAATCAAAGAAAGAAGAAAAAAAAATTCACTTCGACGACACTCTTCCCGGCGACCAATCTGGCGTTGGTTCTTGTGTTGTCCTGGTCACGGCACCACTGTAACTGGTCTAAAGTCACCCTCTGTGTCGTCGTCGTGTAGTGGAAGTGAAGACTCAGTTGTGGCAATTCAGTGTTTTATTTATCCTGTTGAAGACATTCAAACAGGGCACATATCAACACACTTGGCCAGCAGATGGCGTCAACAGCCTGCATAGGCTCCTTCCTTGTTCAGCCAGACTGACAGTCTCAAGTTTAGAATCAATCACTGAAATATCCCATTAGAATAAAACAACACAATGAAATAATACAAAATAAGATATATCAAATTACCTGTTGAAGACATTCAAACAGGGCACATATCAACACACTTGGCCAGCAGATGGCGTCAACAGCCTGCATAGGCTACAGTGGGGGAGAAATGTCACGCTATCAGAACGAGGCCTACACGCATTGTTCAGCCATTACCACGAACTCAGTCGGCATGTGTCATACAATAGTTCGCCACCACAGCTAAACCACATTACAGAAAGTGCAGAATTGTTCACATTAACACAGTTACCAATATATACAACTCCGGTTCATTGCCCGGTAAATTATCTACAATAGTACGTTCTTTTAAACCATTAATAAGTGCTGGGGACATGGGACAGCTCTCACCTCCTTCCTTGTTCAGCCAGACTGAACGGAAGGAGGCGGGCGACAAAGTAAGTACGTCACTTCGGCAGGAAGTGACGACGGCTTCAAAATAAAAGACTATGAGAGTAAAAGATAATAATAAACAAATTAAAGTAATAACGTTAGGGAGGGATCTTTGTGGAATACAACATTAGTATATTTTATATACCTGCTACATACACATTGTAATATTCCCTCTGGTTGCTCTGTGAAATGTGATTTCTTCCACGCCTTCTACCTTTTGCCAGATTGAAACCTGCCTCATCATCAACGTATATGAATGTGTGCAGCGGTTCCCTGGTACACGTTTTATCCCAGAAGAGAGAGAGAGAAAAACTATAAAAACGTTTCCTGTGTAACATAATGCATTTTGGACAACATATTGTACAGTATGAACTGCCATGTCAGTGTACTGCATGGCACTACACAAAGTAACCAGTTTACAGCACTGAACATTAGAGTGTGCATAAAACACATAAATGTTTTACCTATACATACTGGCGATGGATCTCCTTCACTCTGTCGCTCCGGTCAAATGGCACATTGTACTACAATTGTTTCATGCGCATTTCATTTCTCCTGAGCACTCTGTCAATTGTAGCGATTGAAACGGATTCAATATTCTCAACTATAACTGCGCTTTGTATCTCTCTCACCCTTATGGCATTGTTTGCAATCACCATTGCTGTTATGTACCAGGAGCTGATCACTTCTGTGTCACTGTGCAGGCAGGCCTGAGTACTCCTGTGTCACGGGGCATGCAGGTGAGGGCTGCCAATTAGCCAATTAGTGCTGATTGGTTACCTGCTGGGAGCTTTAAAGGCAGACCTAGTAACACACATGCAGTGTCTGTGCTTAGAAGAAGAGCTGTCAGGTTCTTCCAGTCCTTGTCTGTTGGGTTTACCTTAGTACTTTAGTTTACATTTATATTAATAGTTCCTTGAGATAGTAGCACTTCGAGTTAGAGCACAGGGTTTTGGTGTTGGTTTGCACATAGGTTGCGTGCCCATGAGCCAGGGTCGTAACAGTTGGGGGCTCGTCCGGGATATTTACCCCTAGAAATTGTTTGGTGGTTTTTTTTTGTGTTACACAGGGTGTCATGGTATTATGGTTTGGGTGGTGTTCGTTACATATGGTGTAATGTGGGGGCTGAGCCATTTCATCAAACAGGTGAGTATGCCGTATTTGTTTGTAATTTGATGTGACTACTTATGCTGTTAAAATATATAGTTTAGTGGGCACCACATGTAGATAGGGACATTATTTTCTGGTTGTTGGTTAGCGTCCTGTGCACCACGTACTCCTGGGGCAGTCAGGGAAGGGATTAGCACCATCTGCTTGTCTGGTACCGTATCATGTACTGGACGGGTGGATGGTCAAGTATGATCTTTGACTGGTAGCAGGTGTGGTTGAAGATGGTTAGGTCTACAGGGCATTAGTTTAAGGGTAGGTAGATTAGGGCGGCCAGAAAACACAGGTAGTGTGGTAGGGCTTGATTTAGTGTTTCTTAGGGTAGACATGTGGTGGGCCGGTTTTGACTGCAGTTTAGACGTAGAAGCATATGTAGTCACATCAGGTTAGAAGGCGCACCTGTTTGGGATTGTTTGTTGGATTTATTTTGTTTGTTTGAGTGTTTGGTGAGCATACCTGGTAGCACCTAACACCCTGCGTGTATGACACGTCTATTTAGGGTGGGTGTGTTTTTTTTTTTTTTTTTTTCGTTTGCAACCTAGAAAGGTGCGCTCCGTAGAGCTCACATTTCCACCGCGTTCCCTTCTGGTTGTTATTATTGGCATTTGGCATTCTTCAGTGGTTCTTCAGTGGTTCTTCATGGTTCTTCAGTGGTTCTTCGTGGTTCTTCAGTGGTTCGTTGGGGGGGTCTTTGTGGTTCGTTAGTGGTTCTTTGTGACTGTGAGGTAGGGTGTGTAGCTTGGGGTGGCTGGTTCAGTGACAATGGCTTCCATCAGGGACTTTGTTGATCGCCCGTCTCATGACTTGTTAGGGAAGTTTTCCAAAGAACAACTGCTAGAACTTGCTGTACACTACAGGGTGGAGCTTTCTGTAGGGGAGAAACGTTTGAAGCCGTCTGCCTTGAGTGCGTTAAGGGTGTTACTCGTTAGGGAGCAGGTGCTTGAGGAGAGGGTGGAGGAGCCTCCTTCGTCTGGCGCGTCTCCGCTATTACCTGGTGTAGAGGGTGAGTGGAGGATAAGGGAGTTGGAGTTTAAGGAAAGGCAGCTAGAGCGAGAGCGTGAGGAGAGGAGAGAGGAGCGTGAGCTTAAAGAGAGGCGTGAGGAGCATGAGTTTAAGGAGAAACAAATGTTGTTGGAGCACGAGCGTGCACAGAAGGAGCTTGAATATAAGCATGCTGCCTTGCAGGCGGGTGCTCTGCATCCAGAGTCACGTTCCGGGTTTGATGTAGGCAGGAATATTAGGATGGTGCCACCATTTTTTGAGAAAGACGTGTAAAGATATTTTCCCCTTTTTGAACGGGTGGCAACCACATTGAAGTGGCCTGATACCGCCTGGACACTGCTGCTGCAATGTGTTTTAGTTGGTAGGGCACAAGAAGCCTACACTGCTCTGTCCCTTGAACAAAGCGCTGATTATGAGCTGGTTAAAGCTTCCATTTTGAGGGCTCATGAGTTGGTCCCCGAGGCCTATCGTCAGCGTTTTAGAGGTTATCGCAGGTCGGAGGGGCAGTCTTACGTTGAATTTGGAAGGGAGAAGGAGAACCTGTTTGACAGGTGGTGCACTTCTCAGAAGGCAGAGTCAAGAGAGCAGCTTAGGCAGTTGATTCTCCTAGAGGAATTTAAAAGATGTGTTCCTGATACTGTTTCCACACATCTAAATGAGCGTAAGGTATCGAAGATATGCGACGCCGCTGTCTTCGCTGATGAGTTTGTGTTGACACACAAGTCCGTGTTTTTGGAGGACTACCGTGTTGAGTCCGGGGATAGGCGTCCTGTTCAGGGGGGCCGTTTCCCAAAACCTGTGTCTGCTGGTCAGTTAACTTCACCTCCTAGGCGGGGTGGTTCTGCTGGTGCATTCCCAGAAGGGATTATCTGTTTCTACTGTAAAGAACCTGGTCATATCGTTGCTGGGTGCCCGGTGCTTGAGCAGAAAAATTTCAGAACCGTGGCTCTGGTAGAAACCATATGCAGAACGCCTATGCCAACGTTAGATGGGGATGGGGGAAGTATAAAACGTGTGGACAAAGAGCTCGAGGGTTCCTCAAGGTTTATGATGAATGGATTTGTTTCCCTGACTAATGCACTAGAGTCCAAACAGGCTATAACAATTTGGAGAGATACCGGTGCTTTTCAGTCCCTCATTCTGGAGGGGGTTTTGCCGTTTTCAGAAAACTCTTCTTTGCATTCCGGTGTCGTTGTTCGGGGCTTTGGGGGTGGATTTGTGGATGCACCTTTGCATGAGGTCACGCTCAATTCTCCCTTAGTATCAGGCAATGTTGTTGTGGGGGTATGTTCTCACATTCCCATAAAGGGGGTGTCCTTCATTCTAGGGAATGATTTGGCTGGTGACAAAGTGTTGGCTACTCCGGTTGTAACTCCCATTCCTGTGGTTTCTGAGGTCCCTAATGAGCTGGCACAGAAACATCCAGGAGTGTTTCCTGTGTGTGCTGTGGCTCGGGAAATGTCAAAGGACAAAAGTGATGTTGTTGACACTTCGACTTGGGACATTACACTTAGTGACACATTCTTTGTTGAATTAAAATGTGTACCTGTTGAGAATTTTGGAAAGCACACTGTGGATCTACCTCTGCATAATGATTCTCTTGATTGTGGCTTTGTGTTAGGCCCGGTGGTGAAACCAGAGTTGACATGCGTGCCGGAGAAGCATGTGGCAGGAGATGGTACGGCAGCGCAGTGTCTCAGGGTCTTCCCAGCCTGTATGGTGGCTGAGGCCACGAACGAATTGGAGGAGGATTGTGGGAAGGATGCTATGAGAGGTGCTGTTGTTTCATGTGACACCGTTCTAGTTGGAGAGGCTACTAAGCCTGACTTAGGCTGCCAGCCTTCCCACAGTAGCTCTATTGTCCCTAATGTTTCACTTGTGGGCAGGGATGGTCTCAGTATGTCAGTTGATGATTCTGACATTGATCCACATGTCCACACTGATTCTCTGCCATGCACTAGGTGTGATGGTCAACCTAGTTACCTGTGTCCTGTGGGGCAGGAGCCGCCTTCGCGACCTGGTCTGTTGAGTGGCAGCCATTTTGATTTTGATCAGGACAATGTTATTTTGGGTGACGCCATTTTAGATGGTGTTCCAGACGTTTTTGTGACTGTCGTACTGCCATGTTCCAGGTACGGTGGGGCTGTACCTGAGGCGGTACATCCTACTCTGGATGTTCACGGCTTGCAGTATCCTGGACTGCCAGTGCCAGGTGGGATGGATATGGGCGCGGTGGTGGTATCAGTGATCTATGGTTTTTGTTTTGCTGTGTTCTGTTCTGTTGAGCGCAGTTCTCAGGTTGATTTTGGTTTGCAGTCTGTTTTTGACAGGTCGGTATCGGTGGAGGGGCCTGTTGAAAGGGAGCATACAAAACGGTTGGTGGTCGTGTTCGACAGGGGCCGACCCGCTATCGCTGTTGTGGTAGTGGCCCTGTTTGGTGGGGGAGGTGTTATGTACCAGGAGCTGATCACTTCTGTGTCACTGTGCAGGCAGGCCTGAGTACTCCTGTGTCACGGGGCATGCAGGTGAGGGCTGCCAATTAGCCAATTAGTGCTGATTGGTTACCTGCTGGGAGCTTTAAAGGCAGACCTAGTAACACACATGCAGTGTCTGTGCTTAGAAGAAGAGCTGTCAGGTTCTTCCAGTCCTTGTCCGTTGGGTTTACCTTAGTACTTTAGTTTACATTTATATTAATAGTTCCTTGAGATAGTAGCACTTCGAGTTAGAGCACAGGGTTTTGGTGTTGGTTTGCACATAGGTTGCGTGCCCATGAGCCAGGGTCGTAACAATTGCACAAATGGCTTCCTCTTGTAAAAAGGGGCCCTCTTCCACCTCTGCGATGTTGTCTTGCAATCCTATGTGGTACAGTAAACATGAGTTATACTGCTTCACAGTAACTGTGGAATAATATATTGTGAGGAGCCCCTAACTTTCATGTAAAGACATCCCCCTCCCCTCTCCTTTGTCCCCTCTCCTGTACCCCCCCCCCCCCTCCCCATTCACACTATAAAGACCCCCTCCTCACAAGATTCACTCTTCTCTACCTGGGCAATTTCAGCTGATTACCTGGGCGGAAGCCTCAGCCATTTTCTCTAACTACCTTGTATATATTTGATCGATCTGGCTAATAAACCTTGTTATTACAGTAACCGGACCCATAGAGTGAGTAAGTCATTTGACTCATTTCCTACTATTGATATATCCTACAATTTGGCGTCACAACGTACAATAATTACTGTTGTGAAGTATCTGCGTTGTTGTCTGATCAAGGGACAAACTTCAAAGGCGGAGAAAGAGAACTGAGAGAGAGCTTCCAGGCCATGGGCCCAGAACTTAAGACCCACCTCGCTCCCTATCAGGTCGAATTCCAGTTTAACCCCCCGAACGCCCCTCACTTCGGGGGAACCTGGGAAAGAGAAGTCCGTTCAATAAAGACAGCTCTGTACGCCGTGCTTGGGGCCCAGACCGTGGTGGAAGAAGTCCTCACGACAGTCCTCACGGAGATCGAGGGCATATTGAACTCAAAGCCCCTCGGGTACGTCTCAAGTGATGTAGCAGACGTCGACCCAGTCACCCCAAACACTCTCTTGATGGGGCGGCTGGACCCTGCCCTTCCACAGGCGGTGTACAGACCTGAAGAAGCGAACGGCCGAAGAATGTGGAGGTACAGTCAAGTATTGGCTGACCAGTTTTGGAACAGTTTCCTCCTCCACTACCTACCGTCCCTCCAAACCCGTCAGAAGTGGGTAAAGGACAGAGACAACTTACAAGTGGACACAGTCGTTATGATCATAGACCAGTCACTACCCCGAGCTATGTGGCCGGCCGGCCGCGTAAGCAAAGTGATCACTGGTGCCGATGGGAAGGTCAGAGCGGCAGAAGTTATTGTCCAAGGGCGGACCTACACCCGACCCGTGGCGAGGCTGATAGAGTTGCCGAAGCTCCTTGACTCCCCTGATGACGATCATGACCCACTGACTTTGTAGATTGCCCTACTCCTCACAACAGATATTGAGCAGTTGACTGGACTATTAATCTGTCTCCCTTAACTAATTAGGTGCGGGCTAATTAGGAGGCGGCTGTTGTGAAGGGCCAGATTAAAGCTGAGAATCTACATTTATTGTTTTATATACATTGTATATTATTTATATATACACGGTATATCCCTTTAAACCTGCGTTCGAACCATAGTAATATTCGCTCTCCTTATTGGATAGCGCCCTAGGCGCCAGCCCGCAAGCCCCCAAAGTCAGGTTCAAAGACAAGCCCAGGCATGTCGTAACATGCCCGGAGACAGCGTATTGATTCCAGACAAGAACTGAGGTTTGGGACTAGATAACCACTTAAGTATATATACGCCGCAGGTGCGCACAGCAGCAGTTTGTCTAAAGTCTGCCTGTGTTCGGTAACAGTGAAGTGAACAACCGTGCGTCTAACAGAGCGTTGAGAGCCATGTGCGAATTGAATAGTAAAGTGTCAGAGTTTAATGCAGTAACGTCAAGTTCGACCTAGTTTAATGTGAAGTAAATAGTCGTTCATTTATTGTATATCGTGCCAACCACAGTTCGTTCGTGTGTAGCATTACCCAGCGGTTCGTTCGTGTTAGCTAGTGGACCTTAGCCAGTGTGTGTGGATTAATACCTTAGTACCAGCACACAAGGAGGCCTAGTCGGAGAACCTGCTGGACATGTGCACAGGAGAACCGGCGGCGGCGATTGCAGAACCATTACTGGTTGGATTATATTGATTGTGGAACGTGTTACCCGGAGAAGAGCATCGTTAATTCCCACTGTCGTTTGGGATTTAACCTCGTGAGGATTTACATTCGGGCTGGCCTCATGGACCGAGGCTAGCTGGCTATCATCGTTTGCTATCGAGCATTGGATTACAGTTATTGCTTTTGTTGCTGAGCGTTGGATTACAAGGACTGGCTTCTGTACGTGAATCCCCTTCTTCTTCAATTGAATCAGACTGAGTATCCGAACATTCCTCTACCCTCCAGACCTTACAACTCTGGAAGGAACCCAGTGTCTCCAGGCGGTACCAGCGTTGCCTCCTATAATTGCTATTATACGCCAGGTGGCGTCAGCCTAGTACCCATCGTAGGAATCCTGCTATTCCCAGTGACTTATGCTACTGACTGACTTTATGCATATTCTTCGCCATACAAGCGCGACCCTAATTCTCATTCTGTAACCTAATGTTGCATAATAATAAAATACCCTCAAATACTATTTCTTTGTCAATGCCGTGTTATTATGAGTGTCCACCATATCTATTCGATGTACTGTCTGGCCAGTAATTAAAGTACATACCTAGCAGTGGTTTAATCTATCACAATCTTTAATACAGTCAGGGTTTTGTAACCCCTCAGTTACAATTACAATATGGTACTGTACTGTAGCATTTGGGAAGTGCTTCCCACTTCCCAAATGCTACAGTACAGTACCATACTGTAAATATGGCAAATCATTATTGTAACACTACATTACACTACAATACAGTAAATCTGTGCTGCAGTAAAGCTGTAAGTCTAATGTAAATGTGAGGATGGGGGGTTCTTGCGGAGCTCAATAGCAAAACACAGGAGGAGAGAATGGAGCAGTTTAGGGTTCTTTAATTATTCTTCCCAACCAAGCAGAGTATAACAGGAATGTGAAACAGGAATGTGAACAACACGGAGGTCATAATGTTCTTGGGGGGGGAAGAAGAATGAGAGCAGGTGCACTTCAGTGCAGCAGTCGGCAGCGAGAGAGAGAGGACACAGGTCTTGCGCTTGAGAGCGAGCAGGAGTCCTCTTTGCGGGGCTCGAGACGTCAGGGTGGAAGGACGCTGGGGCTCGAGACGTCAGGGTGGAAGGGCGCCGGAGCGAAGTCCTGGGGCACAAGAAACAGAAGGTTAGGGCAAGCATAAACAGGGCTAGTTACAGCTGGTCTTCAGGTAGCGTCGTCGTACCTCGGTAGGCAGTTTAACACTGCGACGTTGGATGACGGGTTCTGCCAGTTGAAGTAGGGAATGCTTGATGAGGTGATCTCTTGCAGCCGCGCTGATTGCTCCTCATCTGGCAGACACGAGCTCTGATCGTGACAGGACCCCTCCCTCGACGGGCGCCTCCTGGCGGGCCCCCAGGCTTGTCCGGGTGACGGCGATGGAAATCCCGGACGACCTCAGGGTCCAGGATCATCCCTCGGGAGACCCAGCTGCGCTCCTCTGGGCCGTAGCCCTCCCAGTCCACAAGGTATTGGTACCCACGACCACGGGGACGCACGTCCAGCAGCTGGTGGACGATGTAGGCCGGGTGGTCATCGATGATCAGCGGAGGAGGAGGCTCTGGAGCAGGAGGAGACAGGGGACTGGAGAGAACCGGCTTCAGCTGCGACACATGGAAGGAGGGGTGAATGTGCATGATGGCGGGGAGCTGGAGCTTAACGACCAAGGGGTTGATAACGGACAGGATTTTATACGGACCAACAAAACGGGGGGTGAGTTTGCGGGACAAGGACTTGAGTGGAAGGTCTCGGGACGAGAGCCAAACCATCTGACCTGGTTGGTAGTCGGGAGCCGGAGTCCGGTGGCGGTCGGCGAAGCGACGGTTCTGCTCAGCGGTGCGGAGCAGCGCAGCCCTCGTGTACTCCCATATCCTCCTGCAGCGGCGAAGGTGGTCCTGCACCGAAGGCACGGCGATCTCCTCTTCCTGTGCAGGGAACAGTGGGGATTGGTAGCCCAGGGAGGACTCAAAGGGAGACTGACCTGTGGCCGCGGAGGACAGCGAGTTGTGGGCGTACTCGATCCACGGCAGGAACGTACTCCAGCCGGAGGGGTCCCGGGTGGTCACGCAGCGGAGGGCGGATCCCAGGTCCTGGTTGGCCCGCTCCGATTGACCGTTGGTCTGCGGGTGGAACCCGGAGGAGAGGCTGACCGTGGCCCCCAGGGACCAGCAGAAAGCTTTCCATACTTGGGAGATAAACTGCGGGCCCCTGTCGGAGACGATGTCCACCGGGATCCCGTGGAGACGGAAGACGTGGAGCACCATCAGGTCCGCGGTTTCTGAAGCAGAGGGGAGTTTGGGGAGAGCGACAAAATGCACGGCCTTTGAGAACCGGTCCATGATGGTGAGAATGACAGTGTTACCATGTGAAGGAGGCAGTCCGGTGACGAAGTCCAGGGCGACGTGCGACCAAGGCCGACCGGGAACAGGGAGCAGCCTGAGGAGCCCGGCTGGTGGTTGGTGGGAAGCCTTTCCACGGGCACAGACGGTGCACGCAAAGACGAAGTCGCGGGTGTCCTCCCTCATGGTGACCCACCAGAAGTGTCGCTTCAGCAGGGACAAGGTACGGTTGATCCCAGGATGACAGGCGAACCGGGAGGCGTGGACCCACTCGAGCACCCGGGAGCGGACAAGGTCGGGGACAAAAAGCCGGTTAGGTGGGCCGTTACCTGGATCAGGCTGGACGCGCTGGGCCTCCCGGACGACAGACTGGATCTCCCAGGTGGCGGCGGCCACCAGGCAGGAGGAAGGAAGGATGGTGTCCGGGTGTGAGGAACCCTCCTCTGGGACGAACTGCCTGGAGAGGGCGTCTGGCTTGGTGTTCTTGGAGCCAGGCCTGTAGGTTAGGGTGAAATTGAACCTGGTGAAGAACAGTGCCCAGCGTGCCTGGCGGGAGTTTCAGGCGCTTGGCCGTCTGGACGTAGGCGAGGTTCTTGTGGTCGGTCCAGACCAGGAAGGGGGTCTCCGATCCCTCCAGCCAGTGCCTCCACTCCTCCAGTGCCAGTTTGACTGCCAGGAGCTCCAGGTTCCCGATGTCGTAATTGACCTCAGCCGGGATCAGGTGGCGAGAGAAGAAGGCACAGAGGTGCAGTCTCTGGTCGAGGGCGGAGCGTTGGGAAAGGACCGCCCCCACTCCGGTACTTGAGGCGTCTACCTCCACCACGAACTGGCGGGACGTGTCCGGCTGAACGAAGATGGGCGCGGAGGTGAAGCGCTGGCGTAGCTCGGCGAAGGCGGAGTCCACTCTGTCCGACCAGACGAAGGGCACGAAAGGCGAGGTGAGTTGAGTAAGGGGTGCCGCGACCCGGCTGTAGTCCCTGATGAAACGCCGGTAAAAGTTAGCAAACCCCAGGAAGCGTTGGAGCTGCTTGACGTTTGTGGGACGGGGCCAGTCGGTCACCGCCTTGATCTTCTCGGGGTCCGCCCGGATCTTGCCGCCCTCGATGATATAGCCGAGGAACCCAATGGAGGAGACGTGGAACTCACATTTCTCCGCCTTGACGAACAGCTTGTTCTCTAGTAGGCGCTGGAGGACCCGGCGGACATGCTGGATGTGCTCCTCCATGGAGCGGGAGAAAATCAGAATGTCGTCCAGGTAGACAAAGACAGAGCGGTTCAGGACATCACAAAGAACGTCATTGACAAGGGCCTGGAAGACAGCAGGGGCGTTGGTCAACCCAAAAGGCATCACCTTGTACTCAAAGTGGCCGAGCGGGGTCTTGAAGGCCGTCTTCCATTCGTCTCCCTCCCGGATGCGGACCAGATGATAGGCATTTCTGAGATCCAACTTTGAGAAAATGGTGGCGCCTTGCAGGGGTTTGAAAGCAGAGTTAATCAAAAGCAGGGGGTACTTGTTCTTAACCGTGATGTTATTGAGACCCCGGTAGTCAATACAGGGGCAAAGGGAGTGGTCCTTCTTGGACACAAAAAAGAAGCCCGCGCCGACAGGAGAGGAGGAGGGGGTAATAATGCTCGAGGCCAGGGACTCGTGGATGTACTTCTCCATAGACTCTCTCTCTGGGCATGAGAGGTTAAACAGGCGGCTAGCGGTGAGCGGGGCTCCCGGGAGCAGGTCTATAGCACAGTCGTACTGGCGATGAGGAGGTAGGGAGAGAGCTTGTTGTTTGCTAAACACAGCCTCTAGGTCGTGGTAAATTGGAGGAACAGTCGAAAGGTCAACAGGTTCGTCGGGAACGGGAGAACCAGTGGCCCCCAGTGGTGACCGCGCCGACCGGAGACAAGAGGCATGACAGTGAGCACTCCAGCTCGTGACTGAGCCCATTGGCCAATTTATTACAGGGTTGTGTAGCTTTAGCCAAGGCATGCCTAGAACGATTGGGTTATGGGGAGAATCAGTGACGTGAAAACGGATCTCCTCGCTATGATTCCCGGAGAGTTGAAGGCGGAGAGGCGTGGTGTGGCGTGTTATTTGCGAGAGCAACGTCCCGTTTAGGCCTTGGGCATCTCGGGGAATGGGTAAGGCGTCGGTGGCAATGTGGTAGTGGGACACTACCCCAGCGTCGATGATGTTTTCGTCTGCGCCTGAGTCGACCAGCGCGGACAGAGGGAGGGATTGACCGTTGTGGTAAAGCGTGGCACTGAATTGCATATTCGGACCGGAACTGGGAAAAAATTGAAGGCTTGTGCATGTGCCCAGCGTCACAGCCGAGCCCCGTCGTTTGGGCGAACCGAACATGAGGTGATGGAGTGGCCTAGTTGCCCGCAGTACAGATATGCCCCTGACCTGAGTCTGTGACGGCGTTCGTGGAGAGGAAGGCGAGAGCGGTCGAGGTCCATGGGCTCCGAATCGTCGGTTCTGCGGTACTGCAGCGGGACACTATTAACGGGGCGCTCCTGCTCAGCGACCCTGCGGCTCTGCAGCGGGACACTGTTGACGGTGCTGGCCTTTTCACGGCGGCGTTCCCGGAGACGCGTGTCCAGCTCTCTGGCTAAGTTAATCAAGTTGTCAAGGGAAGTAGGCTTCTCTTTCGATGCCAATTCGTCCTTTAGAACTTCGCTGAGGCCCTGGCGAAAGGCTCCGCGTAATGGTTCATCGTTCCACTGGGAACCCGCTGCCAGAATACGGAATTCGATAGCGTACTCGCTCACACTACGGTGTCCTTGGTGGATGGTAAACAAGGCGGCCGTTCTATCCGAACCACCGGGAGGATGGTCGAAGACCTTTTGCATGTCGGTGATGTACCCAGAGTACGAATTGCAGAGGGGGGAATTGCTGAAGTGGAGGGCTGTCGCCCATTCTAACGCGGCCCCCGTCAGCAGACCAGACAGGTAGGATATTTTGGATTTGTCGCTCTGGAATGTTAGAGGTTGTTGCCCAAACACTAAAGAGCATTGGAAGAGGAAGGCACGACATTTGGCAACGTTTCCGTCGTAACGCTCTGGCGAGGGTACGTGAGGTTCCCGGGACTGGGATACTATAGGTGAGGATACCACGAGTGGAGAGACAGCAGGCGGAATTGACTGGGCTGTTAAATATGCTTCGAAACGCTCGAATCGTTTGTCTCGCTCCGCGGCGCTGAGAGTGAGAGTGCTGAGTTGGGCAATAGTCTCATCCAGTATCTGTGAGTGTTGATTTACCAGACTGCCGTGTCCATTCACCGGCCTCCTGTGCTGCTGAGTCCGACATCATGGTCGCAGTGTTCTGAGGATGGGGGGTTCTTGCGGAGCCCAATAGCAAAACACAGGAGGAGAGAATGGAGCGGTTTAGGGTTCTTTAATTATTCTTCCCAACCAAGCAGAGTATAACAGGAATGTGAAACAGGAATGTGAACAACACGGAGGTCATAATGTTCTTGGGGGGGAGAAGAATGAGAGCAGGTGCAC
>NC_140168.1:119992569-120002569 GCF_963971535.1 Notolepis coatsorum | reverse complement strand
ACAAGTTCTTGTCCCACTGCAAGCTTCATGTATGACACAATGGCAGTAGTGCAGTGCAGATTGTTTAGTGCTGAATTACTGTCCAGTATACACACCTGCTCTCCCGACAAAATGTTTGAATACAGTAATTTAATTTACAGTGGTTCTCTCAACATTTGGCTGCACCCTTTGACCAGCCTCAGCCATTGTGAGGCCGTGATTGATAGATTTTGACAACTAGTTCAACATTTTTGTATGTAATGACTCAAGCAATGAAATGAGGACTATTAGTTTTATAGGGAATGACTATTCAGCAGTCATAAGTATAGTTAATTTTGACTGACATGACATAAGCAAATGATAATGTTATAAAACAGCAGATAATTGTATGAAAGCAATTGATGCATGTCCAAAAAGCATTTGCAATTTGTTCTGAGGAATGAGAAACTGCTACTATGATGTGCACAAATGACAAAATGTTGTGGAGGTTGAACTAACAGTTATGAGAACTTTAATTCTGATCAGAGAAATGCACCAAAGCAATTGAGAAAAACTGTAATATTGTTTATTAGTTTTAACTATTTTGGTTTGTGTTGCTTTCTAACTCACCTTTTGTGAGTCAGTGACATTGCTGGTTATAATGGTGTCTCATATCTAAAAGTCACACCATATAATAACAAGTAGACAATAATAAACTATAACTATCTTTATATTGTCTAGTAGCCCTACATCATCAGCACACTCCTACACTTCACTTCATCATCCATCTATCCATCCATCCATCCATCCATCCATTCATCCACCCATCCATCCATCCATCTATTAATTTATCCATTCATTCATCCATCCATCCATCCATTCATCCATCCATCCATTCATTCATCCATACATCCATCCATCCACCCATTCATTTATCCATTCATCCATCCATCCATTCATTCATTCATTCATGTATCCAACCATCCACCCACCCATCCAGTCATCCATCCATCCATCCATCCATCCATCCATCCATCCATGAATGAATGAATGAAAACTTTATTTAACAGATTGCAGAATGGGTACAATACAGTACGGCTCAATACACACAATTGTTAAGGGGATGCAGACCAGAGAAAGACATTTGTCTTGTTTACATCAGGGTCCCCCATTTTCAATTCATAGTGACATTTATGACATACACAACATATATGACATCATGACATTTATGGCATAGGGACATACATGACATACAGGTATATAGTACTGTTACATTTGTGACATATACGATATGCAAATATACAGTACTGTTACCAATAGATCCTGACAGAGAGTATATACATATGATGGGGAGGGGACTGTACATTAGGAGGGGGTGGGTGGGTGTATGGGAGAGAAATATACATACGGTGGGGAGAGAATATATACATACGGTGGGGAGGAGACCATACATCCACCCATCCATCCATCCATCCATCCATTAAACACACCCCCTGTCCCGTGCTCCACTCTGAACTGTTACTCTCTTCCATTCATTCTGTTCTTGCCGCCCTCAGTTCTTCATCCCAGGGAACAACTGCACCTCCGTCGCCTCCAACAGAACCCACCTGGAGGCCCTGAACCTCTACACGGTGCCTGTGAGGACAACCTGAGATAGAGAACGGAGTCAAAACGCATTTAGCTAATAATTTCTAGAGTTGTTTTTCACAGGGGGGGTTTTAGCTACTTACAGTAAAACGTGTTTGGTGCTTTCTGTGATTGATAACTTCCCTGACGCATTTATAAATTATTACTGTCTTTAATGGCGCTTTTCCACTGCATGGTACCTACTCTACTCTACTCTACTCTACTCTACTCTACTCGCTTTAGGTACCTGGTACTTCGTTCCTTTTCCACTGCAGGTACTAAAATAAAGTACTCAGTTTGTCTCCGTGTGGGGAGGCGGGGCTGCTGGTGATCAGCTGAGAGCTCCATAGCTCTGTGAGAGCTCCAGCATAGCTATGTCCGTGTCTTGATTGATTGATTGATTGATTGAAAACTTTATTAACAGATTGCAGAATGGGTACAATACAGTACAGCTCAATACACACAATTGTTAAGGGGATGCAGACCAGAGAAAGACTTTCGTCTTGTTTACATCAGGGTCCCCCATTTTCAATTCATCAGGACATATATGACATACATGACATACAGATAGTCATGAGCTAGTAGGCGCAAGCCAGAGTAAAACACAGTTTTCAATCAATCAATCAATCAATAACAACATTAACGAGACTCTCGTTGTGTCTATTCTGATAACGCTAACGTTACCTCTCATTGTGTCTATTCTACAAGCGTTAACGTTAGCTAGGCTGTCTATGCTAACGTTAGCATTAGGCTAACAAGCTGTAACGTTACCAGTCGCGTCTATTTGCTAACGTTAGCATTAGGTAATAACCAGTTTAAAATGGATGGTGATTACCTCACGTTGTGTCTATTCTATTAGCATTAACGTTACTCATACAAACAATCAATAGCGAGTTATATTGATCGCGCTATGTACGATAGCCATGCTAAAACGCTAGCACAACATCAGCACAACATAAGCTTAAGCCTTAACAAGTCAGCAATCTTTTTGCGAGACTAAACTCTCCGCTCGGTGGCAAATTGTGTTGACGTCGGTTTTGTTTAATCAATAAATGAGGCAGAATACACAGTGACTGTATTGTTTGTTTATTGAACTTGTGCCTGCTGCAACCATAATGAAATCCTATGCGAGACATTCAAGATGGCGGCGTTCTGTTTTCGTTCAGACTCTCCAAACAGTGACGCGTCTCTCTTCTGACCAATCAGTGGTCTGCAGTTTTTCACGTGACATTTATGGTACCAGTTCTACCCGCTTGGCTCGCGCTTGGAACCAGAGTCGAGCAGGGACTAAAAAAGTACCCGAAAAAGTACCTGGTACCAGGTAGTACCAGGTACTTTGGTAATGGAAAACCGAAAATACCGAGTAGAGTAGAGTAGAGTAGAGTAGAGTAGGTACCATGCAGTGGAAAAGCGCCATTATACTACTCTTCCTACTATACTAATATGTCGTACCCTTCCTGCTGACTTGTCATACAGAACTTGTAAGTCACTTTGGATAAAAGCGTCAGCTAAATTAATGTAAATAAATGTGGTAAACACCACCCATCTGGTACACTAGCAGTGATGCAGTCATAATATGGGAACTGCCCAAACGCCACGTGCACGCGCGCTCCTGCACGCGCATACATGTTCCCTCGGTTGCGCACAGAACAGATGATTATTATGCATAACAATGTTTTAAATGTAATTGTAGTTACAATTTCTTTAATTGAATTAACTTAAACTAGAAAAGTAAATACAAACTAAATTAACAATGTAACTTAGAGTTAGTTTACAGAAGGACAGTTTCCTTCAGACTGAAGCACAACTTGTCTCATCCTTCCAGTCGGGCACCAACCCCCCACCAACTGGTAGCCTACAGGGCTTGTATTTTGGTTTGGCACTTATCGTTGTTATGCTATCGGTATCCTATTATTATGCAAAGTCTAGGTGATAAGTGCCGGCCGGGTACTTATCGCACAGCGCGACGAGTCCAGTGACAATTGTGAACGCATTTTTGTGTGCGCGCGTGCACATCATTGCGCGCACTTCTGCCTCAGTGACCTACCTAAATGGCGTTTAACCGCGTTTGTGCACGACTGCATGCCTGTACACTAGGTAGGGTAAAACGAACGCCGAGAATTATTGGTGAATACTACTATTAGTGGATATAAGATAAGATAAGATTTTCCTTTTATGAATCCCCTTGAGGAAATGCAGGTGTCATCTCCCGTCTCCGACCCTCACTCTCAGACTCTGTGGCTGAGACCCTGATCCACTCATTCATCACCTCCCGGTTGGACTACTGTAACAGAGTCCTGTTCGGGGTACCCAGCAAAGCCCTGGACAGGCTGCTCCAGTATGTTCAGAACTCAGCTGCCAGTTCACTCACACCAAGCCCTGGCAGCACATCACCCCCACCCTCATCCCAGTCAAGTTCCGGATCACCTTCAAACTCCTGCTCCTCACCTACAACTACAAGTCCCTCCATGCCCTTGCCCCCCGATACCTGTCTGATCTCCTCCACCAGCACACTCCATCCCGGAACCTACGATCCTCTGATCTAGGTCTCCTCTCCATCCCTCGCACCAGGTTACGGACTTTTGGGGACAGAGCCTTCAGCGTGGCATCCCCTACCCTCTGGAACTCTCTCCCCCCCCGAAATCCGCAACGCCCCAACCCTGGACACCTTCAAATCTGCTCTAAAAACACACCTCTTCACCAAGGCTTTTCCCCATCAGTTAGTTTAGATTAGATTAGGTCCATTATCCCTTACCTTCCCTCATCCCCCTTTTTTTCCCCCTATTTCCCTAGCCCTATTTTTTGTCCTGATTGTGAAGCGACCTTGGGTTCTATGAAAGGCGCTATATAAATTTGATCTATTATTATTATTATTATTATTATTATTATTATTATTATTATTATTATTATTATTATTATTATAGCAGCACTTATCTTATAGGGCAAATCATGTGGTTTTCCCATAGGGGTATATTTGATTTGAAATCTTTATTTCGAACATGTAAATACAAACAATATAAAACAAAAACAAATCATTGATCTCTAGCAATGAAAATGGAAAAAAAATTCAAACAAAAAACAAAACATAACTCAATTTACATGTTTGAAAAGGAGTAGGAAGAAGTATACACTTATTTAATCCTACCCCTTTTCCACTACTCAAATGAATGTACTAATTTAAAACCTTACAAAACAAATATATATATATATATGCAAAACAAAATAAATATATATGTAAAACATGAAAGAAATCAAATAAAAATGTAAACACCTGTGAATGTCAAATCCCTTCCTCATCCCTGTACCTCGTGAAAATTATTTCTTTATAATTCAGTTTGAATTGTCTCATGTTTGGACATTGCTTTAGCACCACATTCAGACTGTTCCACAGTTTCATTCCACATATGGAGATGCAGTGTCTTCTCCTGGTAGTGCGTACACTAAGAACTTTTAAATTGAGTTCTCCCCTCAGATTATAACCCCCCTCTATATCAAAGAACAGTTCTTGAATGTTTCCTGGAAGTACATTACCTTTTGATTTATACATTAATCGTGCTGTTTTAAATTCCACACAATGATGCCACCCCTCTCTCTCTCTCTATCTCTCTCTCCAGTACTACCTGTACTGCTGCCTGCTGGCCATGCTGGGCGTGGTGGTGTTTGTCAGGATCTGCATGTCCATCAAAGTGCTGCTGCTGACGCTGGCTGTGGTGGTCTACCTGGCTCTCTTCCTGCACGTCTACGCAGAGAGGTCCGACTGCTACGTGGACCTGCTCTACAACCACACCCGGTGAGGCCACTGCAGCGCTCTCACTACGATTGGTTGAGAGATTACAACAGCCTGCCCAGCAGCATTAATCAGGCCCCTTTAGGTTAACTGGCTTCAAAATGTCTGTAAGGACATGGCTATCGGCAGGGGTGTAGCTCCAGATTCTGGGCCCCATGAAAGAATGTATTTGTAAGCCCCCAGTGAATGCGAGCGCACGAGTAAGCCCCCAGTGAATGCGAGCGCACGTAAGTCAATTTTTTTATTGATGAAAACGCATAATATGGTTTTTACCTATACATTCGGATCAGCAGTTCAGCACCTGCACTGTTGGTGGGTGAGCCTAGTAAAGGATGTCGCATTGCGTTCATCTTCAATGAATGGACCAATTCAATAGTCTACCAAAGCCCCCCCTCTCTCTCTATATATCTCACACACACACACACACACACACACACACACACACACACACACACACACACACACACACACACACACACACACACACACACACACACACACACACACACACACACACACACACACACACACACACACACACTTCAGAAACAAACATAGTATCAATGAGAGCATCAATAATACACCTGAGTGATGTCTGAGTGGGCCCTTGGAATCATCCTAAGCTACCCCCCCCCCCAGCTACGCCCCTGGCTATCGGTATAGGGAGGTGTAGTGGTTATGTCATTGCTGTTTCCGGTCGGTCCTCCTCGCTTGAAATTGCAACGTATTTCCCCATTGCCCATTTCTAAATCGTCTCGTTTAAAACAAATAAAGCATGAACATTTGCATGGTGTACTTTTCTGTGCGTATTCATCACAATCTATAGCTCAACATGAAAATATTCGCAATTAATCGTAAAATAATTACGTAAAATTTTATTTCAACCAAAAATGCTTACACAATAATGTTAGTGATAGAAG
Organism: Notolepis coatsorum; assembly: GCF_963971535.1. NCBI lineage: Eukaryota > Metazoa > Chordata > Actinopteri > Aulopiformes > Paralepididae > Notolepis > Notolepis coatsorum. The sequence goes on along the minus strand of NC_140168.1, from coordinate 119,996,278 downwards.
GGAATTCATTTTGTGCAAAAATGGAAAGCTTGTCAATGTTCATGAGGCAGAATTGTTACAATAGCCGATAATCCATTTTCCCAATGATAAATCCCTAAACGGGTGGACCTCGCGGGCGGTCCAAAGTGACGTCAGACTACACCTCCCTATAGGAAGGAGAGGGTAGCATATTTATTATTCTTTTTATCTTCTATACTGTATGCATATTGTCTCTTAATGTTTTATGATGATGTTTTATGTTGATGTATGTCCTGTCTCTTAATACCAGGGACCATGATGGAAATAAGTGCTTGCATTTTATCATGTTTTTATCCCTTGGATGATGTCTTTAATCCACAATAAAATCAATCAATCAAACAATTATCATACACAACACAAGATGGAAGCCCGTGTTTGACCCCCCCCCCCCCCCCCCCCCCCCCCCACCAAACAAGCACACACACACACATACACACCAGTGGAGGCTGCTGACCAAATTTTTAGGTGAAGCACAAATTATTATATATTAAATTATATTTTTTAAACATCCCCAACGCTGCAACACCCCCATTTCTCCCAGGTGTCAGGCTCCTCATTCGCTTCCATTCATTTTGGGGACCATGTTTAAATATCATCCTTCTGAAGTATAAACAAACTATACTGCTGTGACGATTTCAATAAAACAGACCTTTCTGAGTTAATGGTATGCAGTGGCGTTGCGCAATATGTCGGGGCCCCCCCGCAGGGCAGACCACTCCCCTAAATCAAACCAAGCAGACCATGGCTCGGCGGCCCGATCAAACCAAGCAGACCATGGCTCGGCGGCCCGATCAAACCAAGCAGACCATGGCTCGGCGGCCCGATCAAACCAAGCAGACCATGTACAGTATACAGTGGCTAATATACTATCAATACTACTATTGAATATACATACACTATTAATTTCATTTACACTATACATTTCATCAAACCAGCATGTCATGTCTCCTTTAACTGTGGGTGAAAAGAGGGCTACTACAATGACCAGAATGCCTGGCAATGTTTACTTCCTCCTCCACAGAGGCACTAGATCAGCCGTGCATCGGCAACGTACGCTAGCCTAGCCACAAGCTAGCGGCAAACATTCATTCATTTAGGCTGCACCACTAACACAGTGCACATGCAAATATTTGAGTAGGGTATACTCAATATTCTATGAAAGTTCTACTAACTTGAATGTCTTGAGTTCGTGTGACGTGTTCTTATGTTTTGAGTAAATAAAACTCATAGTTTTTGATTGACTTGGAACTATTCACTTATTAAGTAAGTATAATGTAAAAGCATAACTTAAGTACAACTTAAGATAATTAAGTAGATACAGACTCTAAACCACATTATGTTTTGAGTAGATAAAACTCATAGTTTTTGATTGACTTGGAATTATTCACTTATTAAGTAAGTATAATGTAAAAGCATAACTTAAGTACAACTTAAGATAATTAAGTAGATACAGACTGTAAACCGCATTATGTTTTGAGTAAATAAAACTCATAGTTTTTGATTGACTTGGAACTATTCACTTATTAAGTAAGTATAATGTAAAAGCATAACTTAAGTACAACTTAAGATAATTAAGTAGATACAGACTGTAAACCGCATTATGTTTTGAGTAAATAAAACTCATAGTTTTTGATTGACTTGGAACTATTCACTTATTAAGTAAGTATAATGTAAAAGCATAACTTAAGTACAACTTAAGATAATTAAGTAGATACAGAGTGTAAACCGCATTATGTTTTGAGTAAATAAAACTCATAGTTTTTGATTGACTTGGAATTATTCACTTATTAAGTAAGTATAATGTAAAAGCATAACTTAAGTACAACTTAAGATAATTAAGTAGATACAGACTGTAAACCGCATTATGTTTTGAGTAAATAAAACTCATAGTTTTTGATTGACTTGGAACTATTCACTTATTAAGTAAGTATAATGTAAAAGCATAACTTAAGTACAACTTAAGATAATTAAGTAGATACAGACTGAAAACCGCATTATGTTTTGAGTAAATAAAACTCATAGTTTTTGATTGACTTGGAACTATTCACTTATTAAGTAAGTATAATGTAAAAGCATAACTTAAGTACAACTTAAGATAATTAAGTAGATACAGACTGAAAACCGCATTATGTTTTGAGTAAATAAAACTCATAGTTTTTGATTGACTTGGAACTATTCACTTATTAAGTAAGTATAATGTAAAAGCATAACTTAAGTATAACTTAAGATAATTAAGTAGATACAGACTGAAAACCGCATTATGTTTTGAGTAAATAAAACTCATAGTTTTTGATTGACTTGGAACTATTCACTTATTAAGTAAGTATAATGTAAAAGCATAAATTAAGTACAACTTAAGATAATTAAGTAGATACAGACTGTAAACCGCATTATGTTTTGAGTAAATAAAACTCATCGTTTTTGATTGACTTGGAACTATTCACTTATTAAGTAAGTATAATGTAAAAGCATAACTTAAGTACAACTTTATTAACAGATTGCAGAATGGGTATAGAGGTGTGATAGGTGTGATAGGTGTGATAGGTGTGAGAAGTGTGATAGGTGTGATAGGTGTGATAGGTGTGAGAGGTGTGATAGGTGTGATAGGTGTGAGAGGTGTGATAGGTGTGAGAGGTGTGATAGGTGTGAGAGGTGTGAGAGGTGTGATAGGTGTGAGAGGTGTGATAGGTGTGATAGGTGTGAGAGGTGTGAGAGGTGTGAGAGGTTGTGAGAGGTGTGATAGGTGTGAGAGTGTGATAGGTGTGAGAGGTGTGATAGGTGTGAGAGGTGTGATATGTGTGATAGGTGGGATCGGTGTGAGAGGTGTGATAGGTGTGAGAGGTGTGATAGGTGTGAGAGGTGTGAAAGGTGTGAGAGGTGTGAGAGGTGTGATAGGTGTGAGAGGTGTGAGAGGTGTGAGAGGTGTGATAGGTGTGAGAGGTGTGAGAGGTGTGATAGGTGTGAGAGGTGTGAGAGGTGTGAGAGGTGTGATAGGTGTGAGAGGTGTGAGAGGTGTGAGAGGTGTGATAGGTGTGAGAGGTGTGATAGGTGTGATAGGTGTGAGAGGTGTGAGAGGTGTGATAGGTGTGAGAGGTGTGATAGGTGTGAGAGGTGTGATAGGTGTGAGAGGTGTGATATGTGTGATAGGTGGGATCGGTGTGAGAGGTGTGATAGGTGTGAGAGGTGTGATAGGTGTGAGAGGTGTGAAAGGTGTGAGAGGTGTGAGAGGTGTGATAGGTGTGAGAGGTGTGAGAGGTGTGAGAGGTGTGATAGGTGTGAGAGGTGTGAGAGGTGTGATAGGTGTGAGAGGTGTGATAGGTGTGATAGGTGTGAGAGGTGTGATAGGTGTGAGAGGTGTGATAGGTGTGAGAGGTGTGATAGGTGTGAGAGGTGTGATATGTGTGATAGGTGGGATCGGTGTGAGAGGTGTGATAGGTGTGAGAGGTGTGAAAGGTGTGAGAGGTGTGAGAGGTGAGATAGGTGTGAGAGGTGTGATAGGTGTGAGAGGTGTGAGAGGTGTGAGAGGTGTGATAGGTGTGAGAGGTGTGATAGGTGTGATAGGTGTGAGAGGTGTGAGAGGTGTGATAGGTGTGAGAGGTGTGATAGGTGTGAGAGGTGTGATAGGTGTGAGAGGTGTGATATGTGTGATAGGTGTGATAGGTGTGAGAGGTGTGATAGGTGTGAGAGGTGT
>NC_140168.1:119969050-119987369 GCF_963971535.1 Notolepis coatsorum | reverse complement strand
CTTGGCACATCACGTAAAATTCACAAACTTTGTGCTATATATTGGGTCCTTGCCAATGTGCCACCAAAATACCGATCAGCATTACACGCTATACAGCTGGCAATGCTGGTAAAAGTGACAGACCTCCGTAGGTATGGATATGCAGCTGTACTTGCTCCATTGCTGCGTGATGTTCATACTCTGGAACAAGATGGTGTTTTCATTGAAAGAGTTGGTCAGAATGTCAAAGGCACAATCTGGTGTGTTTCTGCCGACAATCTGGGCGCTCATGGATTCGGTGGCTTTGTGGAGTCATTTAGAGCAGGCTATGTTTGCAGATTCTGTCTGGCCACAAGTGAACAGTTTCAAACAACTGAAGTCAGAGAGGGAGAGTTTTCTCTGAGAACCAAAGTCAGCCATGACCTGCATGTACAAACTGCACATGACACTTCGAGCAGCCATTTTGGTGTTAAAGGTGGCTGTGTCTTACGTGAATCCCTGAATTACTTTCATACAATCACAGGATTTCCTCCAGATATACTTCACGATCTTCTGGAAGGTATGGTTCCTGTGGAGCTTTCTCTCTGTGTTAAAGAGATGATTCGGCGAAAGTACTTCACTTTAGAGTATTTGAACAAAAAGATTGCATCATTCCCGTATCAGCACGCTGATAAAGTGGATAGACCTCACCCAATTCCCCAAACATTTGTTTCTCGAGGAACAATAGGAGGCAATGGGCATGAAAATGCCACTCTGCTCCGACTGCTTCCATTACTTGTAGGCAGTGTAGTACCAGTGGGTGATGCAGCATGGGCAGTTTTGATGGAGCTGAAAGAGGTGCTAGAGTTAGCATTGTGCCCATCATATACTGATGAAACCTTAGACTATTTTCAGTGCAAAATCAGTGATCATAGACAGGTACTATTAGAGGTTTTCCCTGCAGTTAAACTCCGTCCTAAACATCACTATGTGGAGCATTATCCCGCTCTAGTTAAGTGCTTTGGACCCCTGCTGCATGTTTGGACCATGCGATTTGAGGCCAAGCACCGCTTTTTCAAAAGAGTGGTGCATGACACTCAAAACTTCAAAAATATCTTGAAGACGATGGCAATCAGACACCAACACATGATGGCATATCATCTTGCTTCACCATCATATTTCAAGCCAAAAACCCAGGCATCCAGGGTTGACTCTGTTCTGGTTTCATCTCTACCAGCAGTAGCTCAGGTACACATTAGAGGACACACAGTTAGTGACACAATCTACCAGACATCAAAGGTAACCATTGATGGCACAGACTATGTCTGTGGAATGTTTCTCTCCGTCAGAGTCAGTGGTGGACTGTCTACATTTAGCCAAATAGAACAGATCTACCTTGTGAATAACGAGGTTTCTTTTCTGTGTCGAGACTATGACTCCTGGTATATAGAACATCTTAGGTCCTATGAGCTGTCAACCACACAACCACATCTGTCCATCTACCTACAGTCTGGTCTCAATGATACAGTCCCACTCTCAGCATACAAGATCGATGGTCTGCTGCTGCTGACTCCCAAGCGATTCATTCAAGTGAAACGGAACTGAGTCCAGCTAATGGTGAATAGTTATTTTATTAATCAATTATTGTGTCTTTATTCACTCGTTGTGTAATTGACCAGTTTATATTCTGTATAAGTTCATATTCTGTATATGTTAATAATGACGCTTTCTGTGTTGTGTTTATGATTACTCCTTAGGTCCTTGAGCTGCTGTCTGTCGACCGGACCACATCTGTCCACTGTCCATCTACCTGCAGTCTGGTCACAACGAAACAGTCCCACTCTCAGCATACAAGATCGATGGTCTGCTGCTGCTGCTGCTGACTCCCAAGCGATTCATTCAAGTTTCCATAGCACAATGGCAGCTGCCTCCCCACAACCCATGATCCTTCGTGTTGTTGAGCCAGACCGGGCTAGAAAATTAAAACTCAGTTCACGACCCGCCTCTGTTGATGCACTGATCACGATTATAAAAGAACAGTTGGAAATAGACCTTGACTTCAGTTTGCTGTATGAAGATCCAGACTTTGATGGGAAACTTACTTCCCTTGATGACATTACGGAATTGCCACAAAAAGCTGTTGTGCACATTTCACTTTCGCTCGACTCCAGCTCTCTCGCATCTACTGATATACTTTCAGATATATCATCTCCAGAACGTCTAAGCAGATGGCCTCCAGGTCCTTTTCCAGTTCCTACATTTGCATTCGATGTTGAGCTGAAACTTAGAGACGGAAACAACGAATTTGAGAAGAACAAGAGACACCTTAAGTTGACAAGAGACCTAAAGCACGACATCTTAGAAAAGCTTGCATCTACAATGTATGCTTTCAAGGCTTATCCAAATGATAAAGAGATAGCAGTGGCTTCTGCGGCTCTTGTCGCCAAACATCCCTGCTTGAAGGAAGCAGGATCTGAGACCGGCTGCAATGGATGGAAGAACAGCATCAAATTCAAGATGGGCAATTTCAGGAACAAGCTGAGACGGGCAGGATGTGAGGAGGTCACTGTAAATGCTGGAAAAAGAGGTAGAAGCAATCCTGATGGCGAACCTTCACATTCCAACATTAAAAGACCCAAGCGAGCAGAAGTAAACTTCCTACCCAACTATCCCCAAGGAGAGGATTCCTTGAGGCTTGAGCAGTTGAGGCAGACAATTGCTGAAGAAGTCAAGAAGACTGAGAAGAACCTGCCCCTCATTAGAAAGCTGATGCAGACCACATTTGCCCTGCGCCGACAGACCATAGTAAAGTCCAGACCACCAGTGAAAGAGCTCATGGACCTCTGGCCTGCTCTCAAAATGGAGTCTGAGGTAATATAGATCAGCTCTCTCTTTCCTGTGTTAACATTTGGCACATTCTGTGTGTTTTAAAGTGAAACTTGTGATTCTTAAGCCTGGTTTATATACTCTAGCGGCGCATCTGCGTGTGTTCTGTGCGCCCCCGCGAGCTAGTCATCAGCGACCGATTCCGCAAAGCATGTAATGACATGGTTGACCAGAAATCCCGCCGTCATGCTCTGAAGCCCAAACCAAACAAAGTAAGAGATCCACCAAGTTGAAGTGACTAATTGATGTTGATATACTATATTGTCCTGCTGTTTTTAAATATAGGTGTATGCAGAGTTCCAGCTGATTACCAACCAGAACCTGCCCAACACATTCTACGCTGAGCTTGACCGCCATCTTCCTCGACTGATGACGTTATTCAGACAGAAGGCGTCCAAAACTGGGAACACAGCAGATGCTTTGGCTCACATTTTAAAAATCCACGATGAACAGGTGAATAGATTATTATACATGTCATAGGTCGAACCTCTGTAACATTGAACAGGTTCAATGATTCAAATGAGCATTTGAATTTTACAATTAGTCCACCATTGTGTTTGCCATTTTTCTGATTGCATTAAAGATGTGAACATGTTATTTGTGGACATATCTGATTGGACTGTTTAAAATCCGCTTTGTTCAGTAAACATTTCCATATAATACAATTATTTTTCTTCTTCTTAATCTTACATCTTAATAGGAAATCCATGATGTTCACACCAGGCGTACCACTGTTCTCCATGCCCTGCCTGTGTATCTGCATGAGGAAGTCGCTGGATTTTTCAAAACCTGCACAGTGAGTCCGAGTAAAAATTATTTACAGTACAACTGTATATTAAGTGAACAGTTAATCAAAATGCTAAGTATCAGTCTTCCTTCCTTCCAGGTCTGCCTTGTGAAATAGATATTTGATCTCGACGGGACTAACCTGGTTAAATAAAAATAACCTTCTCACCAAAAAAAAATTTCTAACTAAAATATAAACAACTTACAAACACAACTCCATATACTTAGCGTTGTGCTGCACTTTGTAGAAACCATGGATTTATTTGTGATTATTATGTCACTTTCATTCCTTCAGGACACGTCTGATGAGCCAGAGCTTCAGGGTGTTGCAGTGGCCCTCCTTACTTTCATCAGTGACGACCATGACACAAGTCCAGTTCACTACCAGCCTGTGACAATCTCTATTGTCATTGAAAGTCATATCATGATCAGCTTCCCCAGATTTGGTGATTCCTTCCTGTAATGTTTGGACTAATCTATGCACTACCCCAAAGCACTTACCAACACCTCAAAAGTGTGTCTATAGAAACTCATCTGAAATGTCTTGTCATGTCAAAATAATACCTTCAAAAGTTGCTGTACTACTTTGCAGATGTTCAGCCAATAGGTCCAAACTACTCAATGTACCTTGTTCTTTATTTTTTATGTAATATGTTTACATTTGAGAGTTTTACAGTTCGAATTTTCTTAACCGTCTATAGCTGGCATTATTGTAATTTCATCCAAGTAAGTTTTAGAGTTGAAAGAGTTTATCAGAATCTCAAAGGCAACATCCAAGTCCCAAACGTTTGTTTCTCGAGGAACAATAGGAGGCAATGGGCATAAATGCCACTCTGCTCTGACTGCTTCCATTGCTTGTAGGCAGTGGTAGAGTTAGTGTTCTCAGTACAGAGTACAAGGCGATATACCAGGAGCCATAAACGCAACACAGAAGCGTTATTATTAACATATACAGAATATGAACTTATACAGAATATGAACTGGTCAATTACACAACTAGAGTGAATAAAGACACAATAATTGATTAATAAAATAACTATTCACCATTAGCTGGACTCCGTTTCCGTTCCGTTTCACTTGAATGAATCGCTTGGGAGTCAGCAGCAGCAGACCATCGATCTTGTATGCTGAGAGTGGGACTGTATCCTTGAGACCTTGTAGGCAGTAGTATACTGCCCTGTCAAGGGCTAACCGCAGTAACTTGAAAAAAGTTAAAATTTAGTTATGAGTGAAATTGACCTTGTCAATAAATGTTTTATCTTGTGACCAAGTTTCAGATGTTAATGTCGCTCAGTTTTGGAGATATGGGGTTTTAAAAACTGCAGTAACTACAAAATCACACTCAAAACCCAGGCAGACCGCAGTAACTTCCAAACAGTGAAAAATGGCTTTAAAGTGTTTTGACTTGCCATCCAAAATGTGTTATAGGTAAATAGATGATAGTACCCAGATTTAACATGTATTAATGAAGTAATCTTTAGGCATACAAAAATATGACATAATTATTTTAATTAACCCCAAAAAAGCAGATATTGCACTCTGCTGCACGATTTCCTTAAATAATTATACAGGTAATGTACAGGCAAAGTGCAGTAACTTCAAATACAATGTTGTTTTCCCTCCAGCTTTCATAACTTAACCTAGCCATTTTGAAAATGAAATTTAATACCTGAATATATTGGAATGATGATGATCCAAATAAAATGGCTAGGTGAAGTTATGAAAGCTGGAGGGAAAACAACATTGCATTTGAAGTTACTGCACTTTGCCTGTACATTACCTGTATAATTATTTAAGGAAATCGTGCAGCAGAGTGCAGTATCTGCTTTTTTGGGGTTAATTAAAATAACTACGTCATATTTTTGTATGCCTAAAGATTACTTCATTAATACATGTTAAATCTGGGTACTATCATCTATCTACCTATAACACATTTTGGATGGCAAGTCAAAAAACTTTAAAGCCATTTTTCTCAGTTTCACTGTTTGGAAGTTACTGCGGTCTGCCTTGACAGGGCAGTATAGTTAGTGTACTGTATAGTGTTCTTAGTACAGAGTACTGTAGTGTTCTAGTTATCATTCTGCAAACATAGCCTGCTCTAAATGACGGATGGTGCCTCTGACATTCTGACTAACTCTTTCAATGAAAACACCATCTTGTTCCATGATACATCATGGAGCAAATACATGCAGCTGCATTTCCATATGTAGGTATGTGCACTATTAACAGTATTGCCAGCTGTATAGCATGTAATGTGGGTTGGTATTTTGGTTCCACATTGGCAGGACCCAATATACAGCACAACGTTTGTGAATTTTACATGTGCCAAGCGGATTGACAATTTTCAGATAATCTATACATTTTATTCTGTACTGTACATAGATACACTGTGTTATCCCAACGGTCACAATAGTTGCCGTCAACATGTTTGCTCATTCTATGACCACACTATACAAATTTGAGTAATTCAGCCAGGATGTAAACGGCTCTGGTCATGTGCACTGCACATATTGAGACCCTTTATTATTTCAACATTTGCTGGAAATACATTGATACATCATTCAGTAACATTTTCAGAGCCTTATAACAAACATTATTACACTATTGTGACCAGAGGGATTAAATGTGTAATATACATTACATTGTATGTACATGTTATAACATGCATGTATTTATTTTCTATATATATTTTCTATATATATATATTTTCAATTTTAACATTGCCATAATGTTGTAGAGGGCAACACAATGTTTTTGTAAGATAAATAGATGTATACTCTTTGAATAGAAATAAATATAAAGAGTTTGAAGTTGTAACACAATGTTTTTGTAAGATAAATAGTTTCGATGAAGAACAAAACCTCCTAAATGCATAAAAAAAAAGGGGAAAACTTCATATCTGCACTTTGCAAGGCACTAATACCTGGTCGGTATTGTTAACATATATAGTCCAAAAACAGTGTACATTGCTAACATACAGATTATATATGTATACTCTTTTATACTCTTTGAATAGAAAAAAATAAAAGAGTTGTTTGAAGTTGATATAATGTGCTTGTGTAGTTATTTTTCTGTTAACTTTTTCACATGGATTTTAAAACTGAACCTTAAGTTATAGTAACTGCAAATATTTGAGTTGATTAACTTAAAAATTTGAGTTGATTAACTTAAAAGAAATGAGGCATGGGATGGCCTCAATGTCGTTGAGTTCTGTTAACTTAATCACATGGATTTAAGGTTGAACCTTAAGTCACAGTAACTGAACATATTTGAGTTGCCTCCACTTGAGAACCTTAAGTCACAGTAACTGAACATATTTGAACTGCCTTAACTGAGAACTGTAAGTCACAGTAACTGAACATATTTGAGTTGACACCACTTGAGAACCTTAAGTCACAGTAACTGAACATATTTGAACTGCCTTAACTGAGAACTGTGAGTCACAGTAACTGAACATATTTGAGTTGACACTACTTGAGAACCTTAAGTCACAGTAACTGAATATATTTGCATTGCCTTAACTGAGAACTGTAAGTCACAGTAACTGAACATATTTGAGTTGACACCACTTGAGAACCTTAAGTCACAGTAACTGAACATATTTGAACTGCCTTAACTGAGAACTGTAAGTCACAGTAACTGAACATATTTGAGTTGACACCACTTGAGAACCTTAAGTCACAGTAACTGAATATATTTGAATTGCCTTAACTGAGAACTGTAAGTCACAGTAACTGAACATATTTGAGTTGACACCACTTGAGAACCCTAAGTCACAGTAACTGAATATATTTGAATTGCCTTAACTGAGAACTGTAAGTCACAGTAACTGCACATATTTGAGTTGACACCACTTGAGAACCTTAAGTCACAGTAACTGAATATATTTGAATTGCCTTAACTGAGAACTGTAAGTCACAGTAACTGAACATATTTGAGTTGACACCACTTGAGAACCTTAAGTCACAGTAACTGAATATATTTGAATTGCCTTAACTGAGAACTGTAAGTCACAGTAACTGAACATATTTGAGTTGACTCCACTTGAGAACTGTAAGTCAGAGTAACTGACCATATTTGATTTGACTTAACTGAGAACCTTAAGTCACAGTAACAGACCATATTTGAGTTGCCTTAACTGAGAATTGTAAGTCTTAGCCAACTGAAAACATTTGAGTTTATCAACTTAAAAAAATTGAGGCATGGGATGGCCTCAATTTTTTTAAGTTCTGGAAACTTATTCGGGTTTACAGTGAACGTGATACATTACATTGTGTTTATATGTGACACATCGGCGTATTTAGACCACTATCAGTAGGGCACGTGCCCTACTGATGATCATCTGTGCCCCAGTGATAAAAAAAAAAAAAAAAAATTAACAAATGTTTTTTATTTTCCCTTTTTTAACATGATCAAATGATCATTTAACATGATCAAATAATTATTATAATATTTTTTACTTCGCTTTGAAATATTATAGTGAAATATTTTACACTGCATTTATCTTGTTGAAATCCTCCAACAGGCTCTTTTTTGTAAGTTGACTGGTTTGCACACCAATAATACAGTGCAATAATAGAATAGTAGAATAGATAGTAAAATTATGCAATAGAATGGCCAGAGTAAAATAGTGCAGTACAATCAACAGCGGGGTGTATTAGAAGGCTATGGTGAAGAGGTACGTTTCTAGCTTATTTCTGAAAATATTAAGATATCTAGCTTCCCTAATGTCCATAGGTAGTGTGTTCCATAACTTTGGTGCATAGTTAGCAAAGGCTGCATCCCTGATTTTCTTTAGACTGTGGCTTGGAACCTTCAATAGACCAGTAGTAGATGATCGCAATGTTTATACTTTGTATATAAGGAGGAGGACCTTGAAATCAATTCTAAATGTTACCAGAAGCCAGTGTAGGTTACTTACTTGTAACTTCGGGTTTGATCCAAGGAGTAAGTTGCCCCATATTGCTCTGTAACATTTCTCTTTTTGTTATAGGACCGACTAGTAGGATTTCAGTTTTGCCCTCATTTAATTTTAGGAAGTTGTTCGTCATCCATTTGTTTATTGCTAAGAGACAGGCGGAAATGGAGTTTATAGCTGTGTGATCATTTGGTTCAGCGGAGATGTACAATTGTGTGTCATCTGCGTAACTATGGAAACATACATTGTGCTTTCTAATGATGTCTCCTCAATGTTCAATGTTCAATGCAATGTTCAATGCAAGTAAAGCACTTTAAACTTTAAGTATGACTAAATGCTTTCTTGACTATATATATATAGTAACTGTTCCAAAATGCATAGATTTCTATGTATTTTAGGGGTTTGGGTGGCTAGCTCTTTTTAATATAAATGTCAGATTGTTTTATTTATTTCATAGATTTCTATGCATTTCAGGAGTTTGGGGGGCTGGCTCCCCAAAATAATTAAATAACATAACCCTAACCTAACCCTAAAACCAAAATAAAGTTAAAAAAAAATTGTTACAAAATCCACCCATTTTCGCCCACAAACCGGCCAAAACCGGTCAAATTTTACTCATAGTTTTTGGTGCCCTTCTGTGCCCTACTGAAGTGCTGGGTCTAGATACGCCCCTGATGTGACATAGCCAAGTTAACAACGTTTCAATCCCTTAAGTCTCTAAACAATTCGGCTAGCTAACGTTAGCCATTAGCAAAGAACGCTAGCCTAGCCACAAGCTAGCGGCAACATTCATTCATTTACACTAACACAGTGCACATGCAAATATTATCTGCAGGCTGCATTAGCAGCCAGCAGCCAACGTGATACATTACATTGTGTTTATATGTGACATAGCCAAGTTAACAACATTTCATTCAATCCCTTAATCAAGTCTAAACAATTCGGCTAGCTAACGTTAGCCATTAGCAAAGAACGCTAGCCTAGCCACAAGCTAGCGGCAACATTCATTCATTTACACTAACACAGTGCACATGCAAATATTATCTGCAGGCTGCATTAGCAGCCAGCAGCCAACGTGATACATTACATTGTGTTTATGTGTGACATAGCCAAGTTAACAACATTGTTCTCTAAACAGTTAGCTAACGTTAGCATCCAGGCTAATCAGGCTTTCGTTTTACAAACACTACAACTTACTTTTTTCTGATCCAGGTGCATAAGTCCACTTCTTCATGTTGCTCAGTTGCTGGTTTATACTTCGGTCCTAATGTTGGCGCAAAGTTTAATTTAGCCTACTGTGTGTTTTTACAGCTGTACTGTAAACTACTAGCTACAAGTTAGCTTGCCTTCACAGTCCAAGATGGCACGTTCACGTCAACTACAACTACACTAGTCTTCAACTGAGATAAAACAAAAAGATATATCATCCAGTGCACAACAATAAGTGAACAAGTGAATAAAGATCTTAAAATATGAATGATTATATTAGGCAAATTAATGTTCTTCTTCAGGCAAAATGCACACATGAGATGATGGAACACAACTTTGACTAGAACACTGACGCCAGTCCAGCTGCAGTTCTGCATGTATTTTACCAGGCAGACTCTGATTGGATTTCAAAGGCTGCCAATCATTCATCCTCCGTGTATTATTGGATTGTCAAGGCTGTCAATCATTCAATGAATTTGAATTTGTGTTTCACGTGTTGTCATAGAGAAACCTCCACTGATACACACATATACACACTCATACACACGCACACACACAGTAATCCTACCCCAAGGGCACTATTCCTCTTTCACTTTCACTTTCCTCTTGTTTCAGCCTGACATGAGCTTCCATTCCCTCTCGCTGGTGTTCATTCCCTGAGCCCAGCAGCCACAGTGCACTCATTACACCCTAATCGTGTCTTTTGTCTGCCGCTCAGAGCGCAGATACACTCATTACACCGTCTCAAGGCTTAAGATGGTGTAATGAGTGTATCTGTGCTCTGAGTGGCACAAAAAAAACACGATAACGATACTGAGCTTGAGACTCAGTATCACAGTATCGTTATCGTGGTTTTTGTGTGCCACTCAGCACGCAGATTGTGAATCCTATAGTCTGCAGTGTCGGCTGACCATTACTTATTCATGGTGGTTTGTATAGGGATACCGTTTGCCTGGGGATACGGGCCTCATTAACTAGAGATACAAGATACTCTGGCGTGGAGTTATGTAATGGTGAGATAGCATAAGAGTGGCTGGAATGCTTCTGCGTGTGTGCGTGTGTGTGTGTGTGTGTGTGTGTGTGTGTGTGTGTGTGTGTGTGTGTGTGTGTGTGTGTGTGTGTGTGTGTGTGGTGTGTGTGTGTGTGTGTGTGTGTGTGTGTGTGTGTGTGTGTGTGTGTGTGTGTGTGTGTGTATGTGTGTGTGTGTGTGTGTGTGTGTGTGTGTGTGTGTGTGTGTGTGTGTGTGTATGTTTGTGTGTGGTGGAGACAATATTTTCTGTTTCCATGAGATGCCCTCCAAGGTGTGCGAAACCCTGTTAAAGGAACGCGCCAGCATTATGGGAAGTCAGATAGACGGTCAGATAGAAGATATACACCAATTTCCTCTCTGTGCGCTCAGTAGAAAGCATGGGCGGAGTTTATGGGGGTTCAGGGGGTGCATTGCACCCCCTGGTGGCGGGGGGTGAAATTGCCTTTTTTTTTTTTTTTTTTTTTTTATCAAGATTATTTTTATTTTAATAAAATTATAATAATTGTGAGAAACAAATCTGAATTCTATTATGTTTTGTTTTACAATACATTCATTTTATAGTAGTAATCATGTCACATTATAAGGCGAACCTTCTGTAGTGTGGCAGTGAAAGGGTTAACGGCAACGCGCGGCCAGCAGCAGCAGCAGCAGCGCGATACAAAGCCACTTATTCTGAGATGATAATTAATGTATCTGGATAACCAATGCACGAATTTTGTCGAGGCAGGTAGCGTTATTTCGGGAAAATTGATATCTATAGCCTGGTATATTTTTCGTCCACGAAAAATGGAGGCTGTAATAATTATTATTGCTCGAGAGTCTCTATGAATAATAATAATTAGAGCCTAAGTCAGTTAAAAATGATCCCCGTAGTGCTGTGTGTGTGAGTGTGTGTGTGTGCTGCTGTACTACCTAAATGAAATAAAAAATTAGGGGTTAGGGCATTGTAAAAACGCTAAAATAATAAAATAAAGGTCAAAAAAAATCGCGCGCGCCCGCTGCGCGTGCGCGCGGGTATAGTTCGCCAAGCAGTCGCACCCCCTGGCGTCAAGTTCAAACTCCGCCTATGGTAGAAAGTGATACGCCTAAAACCCCCAGAGTTTGAAAGCTAGGCTAGCTGATCCGTATCCGCTTACGTTAGTTTGTGCTGATGTGACAATGTTCACCTTAATTTACGCTACAGTAAGTAAAACAGCAGAGGCACCAAAAATAGATATGCTTTGTTAATGCTTTGTCGAATGAGACGCTGCTGTGATGGCTGCCTTTCTGATCGCTCCGACGAGACTGTGCTTTATTTTGTTAATTTTTATAGTATTAGGAGTTTTATTTGCACCAACTGTTGGTGCATTATATGTGTATGACCGTCAGTCAATCATTGACATTGGATTACGGGAAACTTACCAACTGGATTACTCGCTGGATCAACTTTCCGAACCACATCAATGGCCGGAAGAAATCCTCCGGAGACTAGGACCGGATCCTTTGTTCCTAGACCCCAGGAAAAGACGTCGAGGAAAAAGGTCTGGGATCCGAAACAGGCTGAGATCCAGACGACACCGTACACCACTTCCCAGTATATTGCTAGCCAATGTACAATCAATAGACAATAAACTGGATGACATCCGAGCAAGGATTCAATATCAAAGAGACGTTAGGGACTGCAATGTCCTTTGCTTCACCGAAACTTGGCTAACACCGGAGGTTCCAGATCACGCGATTCAACCAACGGATCACTTCTTTATCCATAGGAAGGATCGGACACAATCAGAGTCCGGTAAACAACGTGGTGGAGGTATTGCCTTCATGTTTAACAAAAATTGGAGTGATCCAACGAATGTGAAGGAATTATCCAACTACTGCTCCCCAGAACTGGAATATATAACCATCAAGTGTCGTCCTTTCTTCCTCCCGAGGGAGTTAACGGCGATCGTCCTGGTCGGAGTGTATATTCCACCGCAAGCCAACAACAACGCCGCGCTCTCCAGACTACACGACGAGGTAAATAATATACAAGCGACGAACGTTAACGCCGCCATTTTAGTACTGGGAGATTTCAATAGCGCCAATCTGAGAAAGGTATTGCCTGATTTCTACCAGCATGTGACTTGCAACACCAGAGGCGGTAACATCCTAGATCACTGTTACACGCAATTTAAAGGTGGCTACAAGGCTCATTCTGATAGTGGCTTTGGCAAGTCAGATCACGCATCCATTTTCCTTACACCAAAGTACAGACAAAGAATTAAAAGTACTCCCGTAGTCTCGCGAGAGGTGCAGAAATGGGATGTGACGTCAGATAACATGTTCCACAACACAGACTGGATTGTATTCCGCGACACAGATAACATTAATGCCTACACGGAGACAGTGCTGGACTATGTCTGTACTAGGGTGAAAGAAACAATCCCCACTACCAAAATGAAAGTTTACCCAAATCAAAAACCCTGGGTAGACAAATCCGTCCGTGAAGCCCTGAGAGAGCGCACCAAAGCATACAATGACGGCCTAGTGGCAGGCAACATGAATGACCACAAGGTGGCGCAACACAACGTAAGGAGGACAGTGTCAGAGGCCAAACGGCGCTACAGGGATAAAATTGAACTCCAGTTTGAACAAGCTGACTCTAGAGCTATGTGGCAGGGGCTCAAAACGATGACAGACTACAAAGGCGCCTCCCTCAAACTGAACAATGACATCTCCTTAGCAAACGACCTCAATACCTTCTATGCGAGGTTTGATGCTGGTAATAACAACACCAGCTCACAAGCCTCGGCAATGGGGGGGGGGGGGTCGGCTGCTGATGGAGGCGCAGTGTTCAGGGTAACAGAGCATGAGGTGAGGCGGACCTTTAAAAAAGTGAATATCAGGAAGGCAGCAGGTCCGGACGGCATCCCCGGCCGCGTCCTAAAAGTCTGTGCCGACCAACTGGCCCCAGTATTCACTGACATATTTAACCTGTCCTTAGAACAGGCTGTCATCCCCACCTGCCTGAAGAAGTCCACTATTATCCCTGTACCCAAAAAATCCAAGCCTGCTTGCCTCAACGACTACCGCCCTGTAGCTCTCACCTCCATAGCCATGAAGTGCTTTGAGAAGCTAGTAAAGGGCTACATCTGCTCCTCCCTCCCCATCAACATGGACCCCCTGCAATTTGCATACCGCCCCAACAGGTCCACGGAGGACGCCATATCCCATGTGCTGCACACAGCAGCATCACACCTGGACAAGAGGCAGGGGAACTATGTGAGAATGCTATTCATCGACTACAGCTCGGCATTCAATACCATAGTCCCCTCCATACTCATAGCCAAGCTCAGGGACCTGGGCTTGGGCTATGACCTCTGCCAGTGGGTCTTGGACTTCCTGACTGGCAGACCCCAGGTGGTGAGAGCAGGCAACTGCACCTCCTCATCCATCACCCTCAACATAGGGGCCCCCCAGGGCTGTGTTCTGAGTCCCCTCCTCTACTCCCTGTACACACACGACTGTGTGGCTCAGCGGAGTAGCAATACAATCGTCAAATTTGCTGACGACACAGTGGTGGTGGGCCTGATCTCTGCCAACGACGAGAGGGCCTACCTGGAAGAGGTCAAGGTCCTGGCGGGATGGTGCCAGGAAAACAGCCTCTCCCTGAACGTCAGCAAAACAAAGGAGATGATTGTGGACTTCAGGAGGGCGGGGGTCAAGGACTACAGCCCCCTCAGCATCGACGGGGCACCGGTTGAGAGAGTCAACAGCTTCAAGTACCTCGGAGCCCACATATCCGAGGACTTGAAATGGACCATACACATTAACAGTGTGGTGAAGAAGGCACGACAACGCCTCTACTTCCTCAGGCGCCTAAGGAAGTTCCAAGTCAGCCAGAAGATCCTTAAGAACTTCTACTCATGTACAATAGAGAGCATCTTGACCGGCAACATCACCTCCTGGTTTGGGAATAGCACTGCAAAAGACCAAAGCAGACTACAAAGAGTGACACGTTCAGCCGAACGCACAATTGGAGGGGGGCTCCCCACTCTCCAGAACATTTACAACAAGCGTTGCAAGGGGAAGGCTAAGAGAATTATTAAGGACTCGAGCCACCCGAACAACTGCCTCTTTGAACTGCTGCCGTCAGGCAAGCGACACAGGAGTCTCAAGGCGAGCACAGAAAGACTCAGAAGTAGCTTCTATCCCCAGGCCATCAGGCTGCTAAACGAACAATGAATGAACACTACACAACAACAAACACCAACACACATAGCACACACATCCACACGCACACACTCACTTTAAACAAACACACTATAGCACCCACTACACACACTTTATAGCACACACCCACTTTAAACAAACACACTGTAGCACCCACTCCCCACACTTTATATTTATGGATGAAGGATTGCACTACAACTCGTACACCTTACTGTAAATTGTACCTAAAATTGTACCTCATCCCATTTCTGCTTTGCACTAGATAGTACTGTACATTAGTACACTGCATAGTATTGTGTATTGTATATTATATGGTAACTCAGAACATTGTACATATGTCTATACCGAACAACTGTGACCTCATTCTTCTTCTAAATTCATGCTATATTATGTTATTATGTTATTTGATACTATCTTGTCTAGCACAGTCTCTGGAGCGTAACAGTAAGAAGCATTTTGTATGAAAGTATTCTGTACTTCTGTATGACAACTATTAAAGAACTTGAACTTGAACTTGAGACGCTAAACCGAGGTCCTTACTGAATCTCGGTCGTTAAAGAACCCAGGACGCCTATTGCAAAGAGTAGGGGGTTCCCCGATGTTCCTGGCCAAATTCCCAAGGTCAAGGTCTCTGACATCAAGGCCACCTAATCATCCCTTCCCCTTAATTGGCTGATATCAATCCCTGACTCCTGAGCCGTTCAGCCATTGGAGCTGATCGTGGATTTTAGGAGAACACAGCAGGGGACACACACACCACTGTGGATAAACGGGGCTACCATGGACAGGGTGAGCAGCTTCAAGTACCTGGGGGTCCACATCTCAGAAGACCTGACATGGACAACACACATAGACTCAGTCGTAAAGAAGGCGAAGCAGCGCCTCTACCACCTGAGACAGTTAAGGAAGTTCAGAGTATCAGGGAAGATACTCCAGTCCTTCTACTCCGGAGCTGTAGAGAGCATCTTGACTGGAAACATCACTGCCTGGTATGGAAACAGCAAGGCACAGGACAAGAAGGCCCTACAGAGAGTGGCACTACCACCCCTGCAGGTTTTATATAACAAGAGGTGCAAATCCAGAGCCTGCAGAATAATGAAAGACCCTCACCACCCCAACAACAGCCTGTTCAAGCTGCTGCGGTCAGGCAAACGCCTGCGAACACCAGCAACTAGACAGGAGTGGTTCTTGTATAGTAAATAGATGGATATAGCAAGTAAGCATAAGAACACATAGTATAACTGTAGATTGTATAGTATAGCATTGTATAGTAGTGTACATAAGACCCAGTGCCTCATCCGTAGCTAACATTGTATTGCACTATCGCAGGACCTTAGCATGTCTTACCATGCTTTTTGAAAAATGTATGTACATTATACCTGTTATGTCTTATTCTTATTACTTGTATTATTGCACAAATGTCTTATTCTCATTCCTATTCTTATTACTTGTATTATTGCACAATCGCTGCAGGCATGACCCCCCGCATTTCACTGTATGCTTGTATGCCGTGACAAATAAAACTCTTGACTTGACTTTACTTGATTGTGTAGTGTGATGTGTGCCTGGTGCCAGTGTATAGCAGCCATTGAGCCTGCATAGCCCAAGGAGGCAATTTCCACCCTACATTGTGGGGAGCGCTGTGAGTGTCTAGAAAAGCGCTATATAAATGCAATGAATTATTATTATTAACAATAGATTGAATAAATAGCTACATGCAGAATTAATAGAATAGAATAGAAAGCTTTATTGTCAATGTCATTGTACATAACATAATGAAATTAGGAGTGCTACTCCTGATCAGTGCAGTTAAAAACTAAATAGATAGGACAACTACAATACATATTCATCCCTCCATGCTACACATATCACTCACTCCATGCTACACATATCATTCACTTACAAAGCTAAATGGCTCACCTGCTTGCATGGTGCATATGTGGTGCATCCCCACCTTACTGTACGTGTCCAAGATTAATCTCCTTCGGGACAATAAAGTCTATCTTATTTTATCTTATCTTATCTTGTCTTATCTTATCGTATCCTATCTTATCTTATTTTATCTCATCTTATCTTATCTTATTTTATCTTATCTTATCTTGTCTTATCTTATCTTGTCTTATCTTATTTTATCTTATCTTATCTTATCTTATTTGATCTTATCTTATCTTATCTTATTTTATCGTATCTTATCTTATCTTATCTTATTTTATCTTATCTTGTCTTATCTTATCTTATTTTATCGTATCTTATCTTATCTTATCTTGTATTATCTTATCTTATCTAGTCTTATCTTATCTTATCTTATCTTGTCTTATCTTGTCTTATCTTGTCTTATCTTATCTTATCTTATCTTATCTTATCTTATCTTGTCTTATCTTGTCTTATCTTGTCTTATCTTGTCTTATATTATCTTATCTTGTCTTATCTTATCTTATCTTGTATTATCTTATCTTATCTAGTCTTATCTTATCTTATCTTATCTTATCTTGTATTATCTTATCTTATCTAGTCTTATCTTATCTTATCTTATCTTATCTTATCTTATCTTGTCTTATCTTGTCTTATCTTGTCTTATCTTATCTTATCTTGTCTTATCTTGTCTTATCTTATCTTATGATGTTGTTGATTGGTAGAGTCCTTTCTCAGCACAGTCCATGCCGTGCTTCATACTGGATATCCAGCTCCTCCTTAGTTAGCCACAGAGCTAATGTAAACTGAATGGGGCCAATGTAAAAATGTCTTCGCTGTTCTGCTGTGGAGTAGGTGTCAGCGTTCACGTCAGGGCCTGGACAGACTGAAGCCTGACCACATTACTTTACATTAGTCTGTGGCTCCTAACCGGAGCTGTGGGTGTCCAGTGTGAAGAGCAGCAGGGATTGAGCTGAGAAATTACTCTACATACAGCATCATGGGCAAGTAGGGGCTGGGGGACAGAAATTCAGAATTTACCCTTTAATATAATCTGTGGATTAAAATATCATCTTTAAAATGTGTGCATGTGTGTGCGTGCGTGTGTGTGTCCCCATCAAAGCTGCCTCCTCCATCGAGTCTTTTTTTACATCTAAACTCAAAACTCACCTATTTCTTAGCCTTCCCTGACTCACTCTGACTCTTGCCTTGTTTGTTTTGACGTGTTGTTCTGTTTCCTTGTCTGTCCGTTGGTTGTTTATATTTTCTGTTTATTTTATACTTTAGGAGCACTTTTTTATTTTATTTTTAGCTACAGTATGCGACTTACTGTGAACCACTTTGGTTGACAAGTGTCATGTCTAAATGTGCTATACATTTGATTGATTGAGTGTGTGTGTGTGTGTGTGTGTGTGTGTGTGTGTGTG
>NC_140168.1:119936550-119966550 GCF_963971535.1 Notolepis coatsorum | reverse complement strand
CAAAACTCAATCCCCTTTTCTCATAACTCTAATTACATTTTGTAAAACAACCAGGTACCATCCGCTTTAACCTCTTAAGCCCGATTGGCCCGGTACCGGACCGAGATTTATTGCACGTCACAAAGAAATACTTTTTTCAAATGTAGCCAAGAGTAAAGACCCTAACCCAGGGGCGGGGCTTCAGGGGGGGCTGTAGGGGCGGTGCTCCCCGGGCCCGGGACGGTCGGGACCCAATGGGGGCCCGTCACCGAGGCAGCAGGCTCCGCCCCCGAGATATTGGCAGGCGGGCCCTGCTGCCGCGCGCCACTGAGTGCACTGACGTTTGTATATTAGGTATAAAGCATCGTAGCCTATAATATGAGTTGAACTTGTGCTGCTATTTTCACACTCACATTTAAAGGATAACTCCACTATTTTGGGAAATTAGCTTATTTAACATCTTCCCTGGAGTTAGACAAGAAGATACATACCTTTTTTGTCTCTGTGCGTGCATTTTAGCTTTGGGAATAGATGCTCCGTTAGCATAGCTTAGCTTCATCACTGGAAGTGAGGCAGGACAGTAGCCTTACAGTGCCTTACAGTGTATTGCAAGGTCTGACATTGACCAAACTTGATATGCATGACCTTGGTGGGCTCTAGGTCAACTCCTGAAAAGGGGGTCAATGTCAGACTTTGCAATCAAAAGTTAGGGGGCTAATAACCCTTGCCATAATTTCAGTGTGCCCCCTAACTTTTGATTGCAAGGTTTGACATTGACCCCCTTTTCAGGAGTTGACCTAGAGCCCACCAAGGTCATGCATATCAAGTTTGGTCAATGTCAGACCTTGCAATACACTGTAAGGCACTGTAAGGCTACTGTCCTGCCTCACTTCCAGTGATGAAGCTAAGCTATGCTAACGGAGCATCTATTCCCAAAGCTAAAATGCACGCACAGAGACAAAAAAGGTATGCATCTTCTTGTCTAACTCCAGGGAAGATGTTAAATAAGCTAATTTCCCAAAATAGTGGAGTTATCCTTTAACATTAAAACATGAAAAATTGCAACTGAATCCCTTCTATTGTCTCCATCTCCAAATGTATTTTGGGTAAAATCGTCATCAGCCGTCCATCAACATCATACGTAAATGAACGTCATCATCATCACTTGTCAACAGAGCCCTGCCTAAGCATGAGCGGGAGCCGTTATAAACACAAAAGTGGAGCGACAAAACGCAAAGAAAAAGATAAAAGGGACCAAGGAAAAGACAAATTGTCCAAGCTAGATGTATATTTTTTCCGCCCTACTCTCCTCCTGCGGGAGGAACCTGAAGTTGTTGAAGAGCCCCAGCCCGCCAACAACGTTAGTGGGGGTGAGCCAGATGTACAGGTAGGCTACAATCACGGACACACACTGTCAACAAGAAAACGTGAGTTTGTGGTAAATGTTGATATGGTTGTTGTTACTTTGTGTAGTATCACATTAAAACGCTTATGTCCCACTCGCTGGTCATCTCGCCATGATGCGCTTGTTGCAAAAGACGCGGATATTCTCAAAGCATCTACTCTACTGCAACATGCCATCAGTGTTTTGGTGGAGTAGCCTATAGGGGACAATTTGATGAGGCGAAGTCCGCCACTCTTGCCCTGGCTACTAAATGGGGAAGTCAAACACAGTTTGAAACAACGCAGGGCCAGGAAAGTTAAGCATCACTTTGATGAACTTTCTGAAGACAGCCGCCTCACTGACGCAGAGAGCAACTTTCGGGTGAATGTTTCAATGCATGTCTCGATATAATCATCCAGCAACTGTCCCAAAGATTCACCAGTTTAAATACAACTGTGAACATGTTTGAGGCAATTCACCCCGACACACTACTGCAAGCAAAGGATGACGAGTTTACACCAAGCTGAATGAATGAATGAATGAAAACTTTATTTAACAGATTGCAGAATGGGTACAATACAGTACGGCTCAATACATACAATTGTTAAGGGGATGCAGACCTGAGAAAGACGTTTGTCTTGTTTCCATCAGGGTCCCCCATTTTCAATTCATATAGACATTTATGACATACACAACATACATGACATTTATGGCATAGGGACATATAGGTATTTAGTACTGATACATTTGTGACATAAGCGGTATTCAAATATACAGTACTGTTACCCCTAGATCCTGACAGAGTATATACATATGATGGGGAGGGGACTGTACATTAGGAGGGGGTGGGTGGGTGGGAGAGAAATATACATACGGCGGGGAGGGAATATATACATGCGGTGGGGAGGAGACTGTCTATTAGGAGGTGGTGGGGGTTTTGGGCATTTACGGTGGCCAGTTTCGGATTGCAGCCTCCCGTAGGTGCTCTTTAAGAGCGGTTTTGAATGTGGGCAGGGATTCACATTCCTTTACAGCTTTGGGTAGGGCGTTCCACATTGTTGTGGCATAATTGCGAAACGTGTTTAGTCCCTTGTTTGAGCCGAATCTGGGTTTAACATGATTTGTTGAGCTTCCTCTGGTGTAGTGATCGTGGTATTCACTGACCTTTGGGAAGTATTTTGACATGTACATGGGCACCCCGGTCGTATAGTGTATCTTGTAGACCAGGCCCATTGCAAGTTGCTGTACTCTGTCGTCTACTCTAAGCCATCCTAGGTTGTCAAAGTGGGCAGGGGTGAGGTGGGTTCTAGGAGTAAGGTCAAGCAGTAGTCTGACCAGTTTGTTTTGTGATGTTTGTAATTTTGTTTTAAGCGCCTTTGAGGTGCTTTGGTACCATGAGGTGCACGCATAGTCATAGTACCCTTGAATGAGTGCTCCTGCCAGAGTCTTCAGGGTATTCTTGTTTACCAGAGAGGAGATCCGGTACAAGAATCTAGTTCGTTGGTTGACTTTTTTTATTACATTGGATGCCATTTTGTCACAGGAAAGATTTGCCTCTAGGATGGAACCCAGGTAGGTAATTTCGTCTTTCCTTGTGACAATATTGTCACCCACTGTAACTGAGAAGCCGTCGGTCTTGCTGAGTTTGTTATTTGAACCGAAGAGAATGGACTCTGTTTTGCCCATGTGTAATGATAGTTTGTTATCGGCGAGCCATATGCAGATTTTGCCTAGTTCCGTGCTGAGGGTTTTTTCAACCTGCAACTTGTTCTTGTCAGAGACCAGCAGGGCTGAGTCGTCCGCAAACAGGAACAAGTTGCAGTCACAGGCTGACGACATGTCATTTGCATAAATTAGGAAGAGTAGCGGTCCTAGTATGCTTCCTTGTGGAACACCACAGCTCACTGTGAGGGGGGGGGATAGAGTACCGTTTACCTCTACCATCTGTTCTCTCCCCTCCAGGTAGGATTGCATCCAGCTCACTGATAAGCTATCAAAACCAATTGCTTTTAGCTTGTCCATTAGAATGGAGTAATTGACAGTGTCGAAGGCCTTTTGTAGGTCCAGCATGACCATGCTGCAGTATTTGCCCGCGTCCACCTCTTGTTTGATGTGGTCGTTCAAATAGAGGAGGCATGTGTCAGTGGAGTGGGACGTTCTGAAGCCAGATTGGAATTCGTAGATTAGATTTTTTTCCGCCAGGTACTTTTCGACCTGTTCGTAGACTATTTTCTCCATGACTTTCGAGATGGAGGTAAGAATAGAAACAGGGCGGTAGTTGCCTGGGTCTAATTTGCTGCCCTTTTTGTGCAGAGGGGTCACTCTCGCAATTTTGAAGTCCTTGGGGACGTGCCCCTGTTTTATAGAGAGGTTTATTATGTGTGTGATGACTGGGGTGATGGCGGCTGCTGCGTCTCTGAGGAATTTGGAGGGGATGTTGTCATGGCCAGTGGCCTTGTTAGGTTGGAGGGCGCTAAATTTTTTGAGTACCTCATCGGTTGTTACCATTTCAAGTTTGAAGTCATCTTTGTGGACCCCTAGGTTTTTGTAGTATGCTACTATGTGTTCTACCCCATAATGCCCTGAGTGGGAGGGTAGTTTGTTTACCAGTGTTGTGGCTATGTTTGTGAAAAAGATGTTTAAGTAATTGGCTACATCCAGCTTGTCTGTGATGAGCGTGTTGTCCGTCTTTATGTTTATGTTTGAGAATCTGGTTTTAAGTTTTTTACTGCAGCCTAGTTGATTATTGAGTAATTTCCAAAGTTCGCGGGGTTTGTTTTTGTTTTCCTCAGTTTTGTCGTTGATGAAATTTCTTTTTGCGGTTCTGATCATGGTGTTTTTACGTCATTTCTTAGTCTGTTTCTTTGAATTTTTAGTTCAACCACGTGGGCTTGGAGTTCACTGTTTGAGCTTTTGGAAAGCTTTGTCTGACTTTTATGAAGTTCAGAGCATTTTTTGTCTTTGGTTTTCATAGCGGCCAGTATTTCAGTGTGCATCCATGCCTCAGCGCGATTTTTAACCCTGGTGGTTCTTATGGGTGCCATGTTGTTGAGTATTTCTGTGAATTTGGTTTTGAATCCAAGCCATGTTTCTTCAACCTGTGTACCACTGAGTTCATCTGACCAGTCCAAGCTCCCCAGTTCTAGGTTAAAGGCCTCTCTAGAGTAAGTTTTGAGGTCTCTAGATGTGACTGTTTTGTGACAGCCGGCCTTCTGTTTTAGCTTTTTGCGGGTACAGAAAATCATATAATGATCACTTAACCCGCATGCTATCACCCCTTTATTGGAGATCATTGACTTGTCAGAGGTCAAAATGAGGTCAATGGTGGTTTGTGTCGAATCGCATACCCTTGTGGGTTGGGTGATTAGCTGGCTGAAACCGTGCAGATCAGAAAATCTACTGAAGGCCTTGAAGACGGGTGCTGCTTTACGCAGCATATCCGTGTTCCAGTCCCCAATAAGAATTTTTTCTACCCCCTCCACCCCAGCTAAACACCCATCAAGTGTGTCATAAAAGCCACTCTGTTCTGGTGGTCTATAGATTGTGCCTACTAGTACTGGTTTCGCCCTGTCTAATAAGATTTCAATCCAAACAGTTTCAATTTCATCATGGTTAAGGTCAGTACGGTTGATGTATTTGGTATCCTTGTGTATATACACACAGACGCCACCTCCATACTGGTTCCTATCCCTCCTGACTATTGAGTAGTTTTCAATTTCAATCTCTGGATCCTGTACAGATGAGTCTAATTTTGTTTCTGTGAAACACAATATGTTAGCCTTACCGTTTAAAAACAACTGTTTGATTTCAGCCAGTTTAGGTCTCAGGCTATTTGTATTAAGATGAAATATGTGAAGTCCATTTTTGCTGGTAATCAGATTGATGTCGTCACACTTGAGGTAACTCTGTTCATTTGTGTCCTGTCCTGTGGTGGGGGGAGGGGGGGCGTTGTTGCTGTTTGTGCCGTGAGTGGGGAGGGGGGGAGGGGGTGATTCTTTGTCCTTTGCTGGAGTCTGTATTCCTCTGTGTGAAAGCCCGCGATGTGGGGGCTGGTTGTTTACAGATGTGTCTGTTCGTACTCCATTGTGGGGGAGGGGGGGTGCCTTTTGTCCTGGCCCCGGCCCGGGTAGACTAGCTGGCATGGTGGGGCCAGCCAAGCTAACCGTCGGGTCCTTGGTGGTCTCGATGTCCCGCGCCGCTCTCCCTCTAGCCTCTCGCCAAGTCTGCTGGGGCTTCGGTGAGGGTGTGTCGCCGCTTGCTGGTCGGCTGGTGCAGCTGCTGGCTGAAGCGTCAGTTGCGGCCGGTGCCGGTGTGAGGAGCGATGCCTCGCTGTTTTGTCCCCGCGACGTGCTGGGCGCCTCGGTTGTGAACCCCGGTTCCTTCCCTCTCGCTGTGGCCTCTCGTGGGTTCTTTTGCAGAGGCGGTAGAGGAGGAATGTTGCCGTTGATCATGTCGTTAGCCGCCGTCTGTGTAGGTAGCAGTTGATCTGTTGTGCTGGCTGTTAGAGTTATTACTAGATCTATCTGTTATTATCAACAAATGTCTGAATACATTAAGTTTTGAGGTACTGTTTGATAAGGTCTCTAAATGTCAGAATGTGTGTCTCAATGTTGACAGACACACGCTTCTGCTTTCTTCCTCTGAGCTAAAGCAGGAAGTCCCACTGGACCTCTCTGGGGCCAGTTATGTAAACCAGTTCCTTAAACCAAAGCCGCTGTAATAGCACTTTCCACTCAATGTGAAGACATGTCTATGTGCCGAGAGGGTCAATGGGGGGCGCCATGTCTCAGATGATTAATTGTATGTTTCCTGATGAACACATGATGTCCTCTTTTGTTCCCTGTCCTTTCGCGCTCAATAAAGCTGGTTGTGAAACGGGAGGTCTTCAGTGTGCTCTAACGAGAGACACGCTCCTGTTCTGCAGACAGTATAAGCTGTTATTACATTGTGTCTTGTTGTTATTGGGTACTGGTATTGAAAGTGCAGTTAAAGGCACAGGTTGAGAATATCCTTAACACTGGCGAAGCTGGCTGCTGCTTCTTGGGTCAGCAGATTTAACTGTAGTCTCTGGTTCCGTGTCATAACGGGACCAGGGTTCTGATGTATGTCACCCGACATGAGCAGATATAATAAAAACATTGATCTCTTATTACACTTGACTGTCGGGGGTAATTTCTTTCGTTCCGGATTTGCAGTAAGTACTGTGTGGATGGTCGTGGCTCCGAAGGCTGGATGTTTCCTCTCCATGCCCGTTAACAAGTAGAAGTTGCAATGGGACTGCTGATTTGCGTTTTCGCTACCCTCCACTTCTGTCTGGAGTTGCTGCTTGAGTTGTGAATTCAGGTACAAATCCATAATCCACAGGAGGGAAAGTAGAAAATGCGCAAAATACTTTTTTGTTGTTGATCTGTTGCGTTGGTTACGGGAGCTGCGTAAAATGCGACCGTCCATGTTGAAGCCGGAAGTCATCTGCCAGGAGAGCACTATAGTCGGGACATCGCCACGAGCTGCTGGTGTGTCCGAAATGTAGTCATTTTATTAAGCTATGTTTACGTTGTTCTTGTAGTTTGTTGGCTTTATGTCATGTTATATCATTATCTGTATATATTTCGTTTCTATACCCTTTGTAGAAACGAAATCTTAAATATTACACCTTTTCTTTGGTTAGTCTTCTTTCAAACATTGTTTTAAATTGTAATCTTAGACTGTTTGTGACTTTTTACGCACAAGCGTCAGATTACCACCTCGGACTCCCGATATAATGTCAAGCTTTATTGGGTTTAAAGGGCCCGGTCATGTGGCCCCGCCCCCCGGCCCGGTTCCGCTGCTGCCCTAACCCTATCAAAACACCAATAAATTTCGACGCGAGGACAGGAAGCCGTCATGAAATCATTGTAGTCCTAAGAAAGAGGAGACCCAGAGCTTTCGATGGACGTCTAAATTCCATAAAACTACACTACCCAGCTCACACCAGCCGCAGATATAGTTGTTATTCACTTTTGCCATCAAGCGAAAAACTAAATAAACAATGTTGTTTTAACCTGAAGTAAACAGTGTTTACTGCGAATACTCGCAGCAAACAATATAGTTGAACATACCTTGTTGATGCTGAAACATTGTTTATCATATAACTCTGTATGATAGCATGTACAGTAATGCTGTATATACTGTATTTTTTTTTCTCTTCGATTTATATTTATCCTGTATATATATATATTTAGATCTGTCTGACTATACCTGCATATGATCCTCCCCATAATGCTGTATATACTGTATTTATATTTATATTATACTATATATATATTTGTCCACATCTGTCTGAATATACCTGCATATAATCTTTTTTACATACCTGTATTAAACTATATCTATACATATATCCCCTACCTACTCTTACTGTTACACCCCCAGACCAGTTCAGGTCTGGGAGAATCAATGCCCCAGGGTCATGCCGCCATCATAGCTGTCAACCCTACCGTTTTTACCGGGATTCTCCGGTTTTTTCAACCCTCTTCATGCCCTGTTCACGGTTCACGGAATTGGCACGTATTTTGTACTTATTAATTTTTACAAAATGGCTACAATTCCCCGCCGTGACGACAGGTGGCAGCAGTGTAGATTAGAACGTTATCACAGGAAGTCAGACCGTTGTGAAGAAGAATAAGATCAGCGACCGGATAAAGCTCAGAGTTCAGGGGAGAGACTGATGCACCGATGGTGTCAAATCAACTTAGCCAGTGTCTCTTGATTGCCCACTCTGTGGCTTTTGTCTCTGGAACAAAAGGTTTGCAAATCTTCTGTGAATAAAACAATACAAAGTTACTGTATGTGATGCAGGAATGTGTAAATGTGTTGGTGAACAGCCGTTTGCTCTGCGCCTCCCCTGTCGTCCCCTAAGGTTCACGCGTCCGCTCCTCCCATTCCTCCACGGAGAGCATGCCTTCACTCACTGACGCCCAATTTCCTGAATGCGATTTATAAATATAAATTGATCCGTTTTAAAAGTTGTCGTGAATTGTCATGGTATGACAAATACAGTTACTGGTAACTCGCAGGCATTGCAGAGATATTGAGGAAAAACACAAAATCGCATTGGCTTTTTTTCTATCTCACCTTTCTCTGTAGACACACACACTGTTCCAAAAATGATAATCCCACTGCTAAATTAATGACCATAGGTATTTTTTATAGCTTTAACGAGTTGTAGTATTAATATGTAGCCTACAGTGATGAAGGTATAAAGACACTATGGTAATACATTGATTGATTGCTAAATTTAACAGATTGCAGAATGGGTACAATACAGTATTGCGCAATACACAATTGTTATGGGGATGCAGACCAGAGAAGGACTTCCCCCATTTTCAATTCATAACATTTACAGTCAAATCAAATACATTTACAGATTACAACCTTTATTTAATGGTTAATATTTTGATAAAATGTAATTTACTGTATTTTTATAGCATTTACACTTTATAATATTTTATTTTCAGCTTTTATATTTTCACAAACACATCAAGACAAAACACAAACACAAAGAAAAAAGAAATAAAAAGAACACAAACAGTATGTTGCCAGACACTGTCACATCAATGAACATACATACACTGTAACTGAGGGGTACAATTCCCTGACTGTATTGATAAGTATGGTATCATTAAACCACTACCGCTTTATGTACTTTAATTACTGGCCATACAGTACACGATATCTAAGTATGATGAACACTTTCCCACATATGAAATCAGGTCCACACAAAGGTAATAGTCAAATATTTAATATATAGCAAAAGGTACATATAATAATTACTTATTACATTTATGATTTGAATTGAATGCTATTGTAAGGCAAATGAATACTCGTATGCAAATCAACACTGAATGTCCAATCTCTGGTTACACAGGAAGCAAGTATACAACCTGGCTCTTAGGGGATTATAGCGATGGTCACTTAATGATTATAGCTGGATAATATACTGAAGGGGTCCCGCCGGTTGTAAGCCAGTAGGGGGGGTAGGAGAGCCGTCGGCTGTATCCCGTCTGGTCAACGATTTCCAGGGAGAATTCAGGTACAGAAAACAGTGCCCGTGGAACCTTGATCCACAGATGAATACACTTGGGCTCTCTTGTAGACGATAGCTGTAGCTGTCGCTGTCGGTCCACAACGAAGAAGAAGCGAGGCGACCTCAGTCTGGTCTGAGCGCCGTCTCACCTTGGCTCCTCTCGGGGTAAATCCAACACTCAACGGTGTTGGCGATTATCCGCTCCACAAATCAAAGCACCAAAGCAAATAGATATTCCATGCCGTATAGGGCTCAGCAGTCGTCGGGGTAGGTAATCCAATGTGCAGGTCCACTCGTCCTCGCCCAGAACTCCTCGGATGAAAGCACCACGCGTGGTCTGCCCAGCCTGGTTAAGACTCTAGATAACGCGAGGAACGATGGGGGTGCTGCTCACTTTAGAACTCTAACCGAACGATGCACCATACATAATAGACTATTATTACTTAATAGAAATACGGTGCCAAACTCTGGCAATTCAGCTATTAATTCGCACGAGGTCTCACTGCTATTCTAAGGCCAAACAGACCATACTACACCACACGCGTTATCGTGGGGTGAGGCTTCACGTCTTGTTACTTAGTTGGGTAGAAGGGTAAAGGACTAAGAGGAATTCTACATTTCTTGCGCCATATTTATATGCACAGTGGACAAGTAGTGCCGCTCTGCTTTCGGTAGCCGTATTCCTGCGCGGAGCTGAGGCTAGTAAAGGCATGTCTCGTCGGTACCTTTGAACTTGAACGCCAGGGGCTTGTCCCTGGCGCCTGGTCCTTTTGTCCAATAAGAGAATGAACTATTATGGGCTGTAGTAGAATAAAGGGATATTCAGTGTATATGTACAAGGAATATACAAGGGATATCAAACGATATACAAATACTATTAAATATATATCCATAAATAAATATATATATTCGGTTTAATCTGATCCTTCACAACAGCCGCCCCCTAATTAGTCCCACCTAATTAGCTGAGCAGAGACAGATTAACGATAGGTTATGTAGATAACCTAGTTATATTAGTATTGGCTAAGCGTCCCGCTCTGAGCCTTACGAGATACTCCTATCTCCTGTGATACCTAATGTATCTCCCACGAACAAAAACACATGCACCCCACCTGTATGGGGCCCCGCCCCTTATGGTGGAACCGCCCATATAACCATGACCCTGGTCATGAAACACCCTTCCTCGCCAAAACCCGTCCCAGGAAAAGATCCCTCAAGAGGGAACTCAGGGCGCGCAGAGCGGGACGCTTAGCCAATACTAATATAACTAGGTTATCTACATAACCTATCGTTATATTTCGTATTGCATCGCGTCCCGCTCTGAGCCTTACGAGATAATGGGGAAGAGCGGGCGCGAGACCCGACAGATGTACCCCCTGAGGACCCGTAAGCCCACATCAAGGGGTGCGGGGAGCCCTGTCACCCCATCCTTCCTAACGAAGGGGGGGCGCAGTCAACTCCACCTGAATGCGAACAAGAGGGAGCCAGAACCCCTTGAACACACCGTACAGGCGGAACCACGTGTGACTCAACACACTGCGGCCCATACCCATACACTCCTGCTACCCGACCAAAGGACGGGAAGCAGGAAAGGCCACAGACCCCAAAACCGCCTGGGAGACAGAACCCCCGGTCATGTCCATGAGGAAAAACCTTACAAAGGAGCCCGGGGAGGACCATGAAGCTGCAGCACAGATGGCCTCCACCGAGGCCCCACCCAGGAGAGCGGCAGAGGCAGCCACCCCACGAGTGGAGTGCGCCCTGACGCCCCCAGGGGGATCCTGCCCAGCCAGCGTGTAGCAGAGGGTAACACCCTCGCACAACCAATGGGACAGGCGCTGCTCCGACAGTGCCTTACCAGCACGAGCCCCACCGTAACAGACAAAAAGCTGGTCGGTAACCCTGAAATCCTGAGTACGGCTGAGGTAAATCCCCAAGCACGGACTGGACATGACAGGTGAAGGCCCGCATCTAACTCACCAGTGTGAGGAGGAGGACGAAACGCCTGAACCACAATATCCCGGGAGCGGAAGGAACTCCGGATATTCTTAGGCACGAAAGCAGGATTAGGTCGCAGAGTGACACCGCAATCGGTCCGAAAAGACAGGCACTCTGGATGTACCGAGAGAGCACAGAGCTCACCTACGCGTTTAGCGGAAGTGACAGCCAGAAGGAACGCGGTCCTGAAGGACAGCTGTCCCAACGGCGCCCGCTCGAGCGGCTCAAACGGGGCCAAGGACAACCGACCGAGGACCAATTGAGCCAAGGAGCGTTGCACCGGCTTAACGCGTCGAGCGCCAAGCAGGAAACGCTTCACAAGAGGGTGGCTGAACAAGACATCCCCTCAAACCCCTCATGATAGGAGGATATAGCTGCTGCATGCATATACCCTCACCGTCGAAGCCGACAGTCTATCAAGGAGAGACTGGAGGTAACTAAGGACAGCAACCAGGGGGCAGGAGACTGAGTCCTGGCCCCCCGCCTTACACCACACTTGGAACATACGTCATCTGCCCGCGTAAGCGCGACAGTGGAGGGAGCATGCGCATTCCAGATGGTAACACCATCAGGATCAAGAACCTGCGCCCCTCAACGTACCCGTCCCAACAACTGACCTAACAGATGTATGGGGAAGAATCCCTGGCGGCACGGCATCGGTCCCAGACCTGCCTGGCCATGTCCAGACGCAATCCTCACCCGTCAGGATGAGGGCCGCCCCGCGACAGTACACCTGCACCCACATTCTCCCTGCCGGGGATGTGGGGAGCCCTTAGGCCGCGCAGATGGAGGACGCCCATAGCCAGCCGCCCGCCGCCTGGTGCAGACAGGGGGAGCGTACTCCTCCCTGTCTGTCGATACACGACACTGACGTCGTATCGTCCGTCCTGATCAACACCATTTGTGGACCAGAAGGACCGCTTTCAACACCAACACATTGAACGTAGCGCAGACCGGGCAGCATGGTTTGCCAGCTGCCCCCTACTGCGTTGGCCCGACGCATCACCAGCGAGGGAGGCGTCGGTGAAAACGCGACGTGAGACAGCGCCGTAACCGTCCTAGGACGGAACCTCCCGAGCGTGTTGACAACACGCTCTGAGATGGATGCCCATAGCCCTCCAACCGTTGACTGGGAAGAGGAATACTCTACATCCAGTCTACAGCAACCCCAGGCTGGTAGAGACCTGCCTGGTACGAGACCTGACGATCCACCTTGACCGCGAAGGACCAGAACGTCATCAGGGCAGAACACTCCGTAACCCCGGATGACGCAGAGGCCCCAGTGCGGCCTCCACGCACTTGGTGAAGATGCGGGGAGCCAGAGAAAACCGAACGGCAGCCTCTGGTACTCATACGCTAACCCTGCAAAGGAAGCGTAGGTAAGCCCTAGGATGGAAGATCGGGGATGCGCATGCGCATCCTACAGGTCTATGGAGGAGAACCAGACCCCCACCTGACAGTGTTCAACAGGTAGGAGACGATCCAAAAAATGCTGAACCTTCCCATGGGACAGGTCCAGCCTGGGTCTTACACCCCTCCCTCCCGACTTCTCGGGCAGAGAACACCGGGAGGAGAACGCCACGACGATGGCTTGCTTCGTCCACAGAGATTGGATCTCGTCGACCAGAGCTGTCCCTGCTGGAGACCCCGACAACAGGGTCTGTACCAAACCTGAAAACGGGTGGGGTTGTGTAAACACAAGTCCCCGCCTCACCATTCTCTCCATCTACCTCGACATATGGTACTGCCGTAGTCATATGTGACGACACTCCCAACGCACCCGCCGTCACGTGGCGCAGGTCCGCCAGGAACTGTAGATAGTTGGCCCGGTCCCCCCGCTGTGCGAAGACAACCCTGGAATCGTGCGAGGAGCGCGTTCCGTGTCGGAACACCTGACCCTGACACCACCCACGAGGCAATCGCACCCAAGGGGGAACCCCGACAGAAAAGGGCCTGTCTGATACGGGGGGCTTCCGATCAAAAAAGCCCCCCCACTGAACACCCCTCCAGAACATGCTGAAGGAGTTGTTCTGCAGCCGGACATGCAAGGTGTAAGGCCCCCATGGGTTCCTACACACCGTAGCCCTGCAGTGATATCACTACCACCCCAAACCATGTGAGCTGCGACCACTTGCCAATATTCCAGGAGTGGGAGCACCAACATGATACCTGGCCTGGCGAAGGCGAGGCCGGGGAAGCCTGCACTGTGTGCCTCAAAAGGTTTCGAGCCCCCCTGCTGACAACACTTAAGTTGACAGACGTAACACCAGGCTCAACCAACACAGTTCAAGGTGTGGGAGCCGCTTGACAGCACAACATTCTCACGGACAGACCCAGGCTCAGCCATCAACTGGGTGTCAGCCCCTGTCTCCATGAGAAGCGAAGAATGGGGCCGCATACGCTTCAAGAAGGTTCGCGGCCCGCAGCCAAAGGAACACACCCAGAGCCCCGCTTCTGAGGGTAACAGAAAGCGGACTGAGCGGGGAGCGGGCTGCTCGCGGCAAGATGACGACGGAGTGGTTTACCAACACCGAAATCACCCAAAATGGCCGATCCCTCGGCCGCCAAGACTGTCGGCCTCGCGATACCCTGTCGATTCTCCAACCAGGGCACCACTGGCGGGGGAAACATGGCCGCCTGTCGAGGGCCCCGTCATCGCCGCTGACGAGGCCGTGCTCTCTCTTCTTCTGGCTGCGCGGTGTGAGGCGGTGTAGGGCCTAGGACAATACCGCCCGCGCTCCAGCAGAAGACCAAAATCCCCTGCGGAGAGGGGAACCCTGAGCGGTTATAGCTTGCGGCTGGGTCAAAGCTAATAACGTCAACAACCTTGCGCGATGTGTCGACGTCGGCCGGCCCTCAAGGCCCCTCCACCAGACACCATTTCTTTAATAGAAAAAACACCAATTCGAACACAGTTCTAATCGTTGCCAATTCCATACCGTGGCGGTACAAGCCTTAACAGCCCACCAGCCACTCGCCAGGCCGACCCATGGTGTCGGCCGGGCGGGGCATTGTTTCAATATATCAAAAACAAAGGACTGACGTTAACATGGAGCACCAGTGGTGATTGCAAACAGCACCCTCCACTGTGGTGTGGACCATGAAAAGGTTAAATGAATAAAAGAGCTAAACCACAAAAACTGTAGAATGAGCAAACCCATACACACAAAGTTTAAGGGGAGACGGACCAGACCCGTCTTCATTCAAAATATTCACAACAGAACACCAGCCCTAGTTTAGCCCATTTACCAAAAAAGGTAAACAAAGCCCCCCCCCCGCACTACTCCCCCAGTATACCGATTGACCGTCAGTATGAATGGTTTGAGAGGAGAGAAAGCTGTAGCAAGACAGACCTTCTCATAGCAGAGTGACAAAATGAAACAATAGCCCCCTACACAGGGCCGCCCCAGGAGATGGGGGGCCTCGCGTCTAAAAACGCACAGGGCCTCACATTTCTCCCAAGCGGCCCTGCCCTTATACTACTGCAGCCTAACGCCAGGCAATGTGGAACCCAAGACAACAATTGCCTGTGCACAGACACGCAACATGTTTACCATGTCGGCTGGACCCATAGCCCCACTACCCGACGCCAACCCAGATGGGAACACCGTTCAACAAACCCCGCCGGAACACAAGGTAATACCTGGCTAGAACCTAGCCACGACCTACCCCGTTGTCAACCCATTTACCCGAAAAAGGTAAATAGAACTCAAAACCCCACAACAGCTACCGACTGACCTTCATTGATGAACCGGGCAAGAGGCGGGAGAGTGACAACATCTCACGGCGGAGACATTAAAACAGCATAGCAATTAGCAGTAGTGATAGCATGCGGCAGTAGCGATAGCATGTTAGCATAGCTTTAGATGTTTTAGCAGCACGCCCAAGACAGCTTGGAAACCGTTCCCTGCAGAGAACGTTCACCAAACCATCTTGCCCCTGGCGCCAACACACAACAAGGTTGTGTTAACAACACAAACCAGCATTACTAACACTAATACCCATGCCTGAAGACACAGGGCCTACCTGAGTACAAGCTGGCCCGACAGCCAGCCTTGTACAGCTGAACCTCGATGTGCAGTCATCAAACGAGGAACATCACAGGCCCGTCGTGTCGCCGAAAACATGCGTCGAAGATGCCAGGGGCCAGCAACCTCCGGTAAGCTTCCAACATTATTAATCTTCCTTAATCTTTTCATTCCGCTAGCTCGTATGGTGCACGCATCCAATACGCTGGGACGAAAATAGAGGAAGGGTGTTTCATGACCAGGGTCATGGTTATATGGGCGGTTCCACCATAAGGGGCGGGGCCCCATACAGGTGGGGTGCATGTGTTTTTGTTCGTGGGAGATACATTAGGTATCACAGGAGATAGGAGTATCTCGTAAGGCTCAGAGCGGGACGCGATGCAATACGAAATATAACCGCACTGTCCACTACTCAATGTCCGCTGTAAGGGTCAGTCAACTCACAAAGTCATAGGGTCATGGTCATCATCAATAGTATCAGGGAGCCTTGGCAGTTCTATTAGCCTCGCCACGGGTCGGGTGTAAATCCGTCCTTGGACGAGCACTTCAGCTGCTCGGACCTTTCCATCGGCACCGGTGATCACTTTGCTTACGCGGCCAGCCGGCCACATAGCTCTGGGTAGTGACTGGTCGATGATCATGACGACTGTTCCTTCTGTCAAATTGTCTCTCTCTTTTACCCACTTCTGGCGGGTCTGTAGAGACGGTAGGTAGTGGAGTAGGAAGCTGTTCCAAAACTTATCAGCCAGTACTTGACTGTACCTCCACATTCTTCGGCCGTTCGCTTCTTCAGGCCTGTACATTGTCTGTGGTAGCGCGGGGTCCAGCCGCCCCATCAAGAGGGTGTTGGGGGTGACTGGGTCGACATCTGCTACATCACTTGAGACGTAACCGAGGGGCTTTGAGTTCAATACTCCCTCGATCTCCGTGAGGACTGTCATTAGGACTTCTTCCGCCACAGTCTGGGCCCCAAGCACGGCGTACAGGGCTGTCTTTATGGAACGTACTTCTCGTTCCCAGGTTCCACCGAAGTGAGGTGCGTTCGGGGGATTAAACTGGAAGTCAATCTGGGATGGAGCGAGGTGGGTCTTAAGTTCTGGGCCCATAGCTTGGAAGCTCTCTCTCAGCTCTCTTTCTCCGCCTTTGAAGTTTGTCCCGTGATCGGACAACAATGTAGACGGTTTTCCTTTCCGTGATGTGAATCTTCGGAAGGCCATAAGGAATGAGTCTGTGCTCATGGTTGGAAGGAGTTCGATATGTATCGCTCTGGTGGTCATGCATTTGAATACAATACCCCACCGCTTCTCGGTTCCTCTTCCTCTCTTTATATACAGCGGGCCAAAACAGTCCATACCGGTGGAGTGGAAGGGCTTGTCGCCGAGTCGGAGGCGACAGGGAGGTAGGTCAGCCATCCGGGGTATACTGGGCTGCGCGCGCCACTTACGGCAGTCTAGACAGGTTCGCTGGAAGCGCCGCACTGCTTCTCTCCCTTGCAGTATCCAATAACGACGTCTGATCTCCGCGAAGACTCTCTCTGCCCCTGCGTGGTGCACATCCTCGTCGTATTTCTTTATGATCAGCTCTGTGACCTTGTGTCGGCTGTTCAAGACTATCGGGTACTTAACGTCATCCGGTAGGTCTGGGGCTCTCCGCAGACGACCACCCACTCTGATGAGATTATGGGCGTCGCTCTCGGGGGCCAGGTGAAGCAGTCTGCTGTCTGATGGGACGGGCTTTGCTCCCTGTAGACAAGCTAGCTCATCGGGGAACGAGTCTCTCTGGGCTCGTTGTAGTAGAAGGAGTTCTGCTTCTTCGTAGTCAGCTGCTGAAATGTCAGTTGTGGGCTGAACCTTTGGGTGGTGCCACAGAAATGTCTTTAGCTACGCACCCTCTAGGGTGAGACAATCGTCTAGAACCGGGTCTGTGGGGACGAGTGTCTGTGTCAACCCACAGAACATAGGTTTCTTGTTCTCTGCCTCCTCTTTGCTCGCCTCCCGTGGGGTGGGTGTAGGCCACTCTTCTTCAGGGAGCTTGAGGAACTCTGGCCCGTCACTGTAGAGGTTGGGACGGGTGAGATCATCCAGGGACATTCCCCGGGTGATGACGTCAGCTGGGTTGTGTTTGGTGTCCACATACCGCCAGCTGGTTACTTCTGTTAACTCTTGAATCTCGGTGACTCTGACTCCCACGAAGACCTTGTATCTGCACGAATCAGACCGGATCCATGTGAGTACGGTCGTGGAGTCTGACCACAAGATTGTTCTTTGCACCGGAATGGTGAGTTCACGTTGGATTAACGTGGCGAGCTGCGCTCCTGCTAGGGCTGCGCAGAGCTCTAGGCGCGGGATAGATTGTTGCTTGCATGGGGCTATTCTTGAGCGAGCCAGGATGAAAGCAGTATGTATTTCTCCTCCCTCCTCTTGGGCACGCAAGTAAGCCACCGAACCGTAGGCTACTTCGGAGGCGTCGCTGAATACGTGCAGGTCGATCTTGCATGTCTCTGGCCTCACTGTGGGTGGGAAGTAGCTGCAGCGTATATTAACACCGGGGAGTGAGCGGAGTTCCGTCTCCCACTCTCTCCATGTGGATGCAAGGTGTTCGGGTATGGGATCGTCCCAGCCCTGGTCTTTGTCCCATAGCGCTCTTACAATCATCTTTGCCCGGGTGGTGTAAGGTAGAATACATCCCAACGGGTCATATTGTCTGGCGAGTGTTCTGTATACACTCCGTCTGGTGGTCGGTATTGCCGTCGACCTTCCCTGCTCCTTGATCAGGGGTTTGTGTCTATAATGGAGCGAGTCTGTTTTGAAGCGCCAGACTAGTCCTAGTGTCATTTCTTGGGCTTCTCCTGGGATGGTCGCCATCCAAGTATCGCTGCTCGCGGCCTTGTCCTCGGGGGAGAGGCGGCGCAGTACTTGCGGGTCGCTGCTGGCCCACTGCCTGAGATCAAAGCCGCCTTTGATCAGGGAGGCGCGGAGCTTGAGTAGGAGAGCCTCGGCTTCTTCTGGCGTCGAGACGCTTTGTAAACAGTTGTCCACGTAGAAACTATTTGTCACACTTTGTTGGACCTCTTCATCTGCTGCTGGGTCCTCTGCGACGTGCTTTTGCAGTGCAAACGTAGTACAGCATGGGCTGCATGTGGTTCCGAAAGGGAGGACTTCCCATTGATAGATGGTTGGGTGCTCATCTCCGATCCTCTCTCTCCATAGGAACCGCAGCAGGGGCTTGTCCTCCTCCACTAGCCTCACCTGCAGGAACATCCCTCTGATGTCGCCGCTGATAGCCACCTTGTCCTGGCGGAAGCGTAGTAGCACGCCTAGTAGGGAGGGGCCGAGTGTTGGGCCGGCCAAGAGTTCTTTATTCAGATTTTGTGATCCGATCTGGTAGCTGCAGTTAAACACAATGCGATCCTTGCCGTTGTGGTGGACCTTGTGGTGCGGCACGTACCATGATTCGGTCGTCTGATCGGCCTCTTTAATGTCAATTTTCTTTATGTGTCCCGCTGTGATTAATTTGTTAATCTCAGCGCGGTACACAGCTTCTTGAGCGGGGTCTTTGGCTAGGCGCCGCTCTGTGTTCAATAGATACCGCTCCGTCGCCTCTTTTGTAGCACGAAAGGTGGGCATTCCCTCTCGCCTCAGGAGTGGAGTTGCGTATCTCATCACTCCGCTGACGTTGACTCTCTTTGTCCCGTGCTCGAGGAGGGCTATAGCGTAGATATCTTCCTTAGAACGAATGTCTTTCTTTTCGTTCTTAAAGGGCATTGTCTCTAGTGTCCATAGCCTCTCTACATGCTGCAGGAGTGTGGTGTCTCCTTCTGTCGCTCTGGAGTGGAGGCAGCCAGTGGCTGCTGTTCGGTTAAGAGACTTGGCGAGGGGGCCTTGTAACGTCCATCCTAGGCGGGTCTCGACTGCTGCAGGACAACCTCTGGGTCCTGTATGGACCCGGTCTATCGGGACTATGAGGTCTGCATGGTCGGAGCCTATCAGCAGGGTCGGGGTGGCGCCGTCTATGAGCGGGATAGGAAGTTGACGCAGGTGCACATATTTCTCCATCAGCTTGGCGATGGGGTAGGTGTACTGCGATAGTCCTATTTCTTGGCTGGTGAAAGCATTAGTAATCCTGTACCGTCTCTCTGGCTGCCCGCTTGCTGCGATAGTGAAGGAGACATTCTCGCCCTTTATCGTCTTTAGATCTCGTCTTATTGTCCGAATAGTCATCTGGTTCTCGCTCCCCCGTAGCCCCAGCTGGGCCGCAGCGGACGCGAGGAGAAGGGTCATCTCTGACCCGTCATCAAGGACGGCGTAAGTGTCCATGATCTTGTCTTGGTAACTCAGTGTTACACGGACCACCTTCAAGAGCACCTGGGCGCCGCTGCTGCTAGCGGGGTCAATGTACATAACACTTGCCTTTGTGCTGTTGGATGGTGCAGGCTTTCTTTTGTTACTGTCGTGTAGGACATCCAGATGGGCTCCGTCACACCGACTACACCTCTTCTTTAGGCGGCACTCGGCTGCCATGTGACTGCGCGCACATCGGTAACAGCGCCTGTTGGACTTTATCCAGTGACTTGTTTCTTCAGCGGTCATCTTCTTGAACTGGTCACATTGTGACAACCAGTGTTCCTTCTCGCAGTACGGGCACACCATCTTCCACTTCTCTTTCATCGAGGGGGTACTGTGGTTCTTGCTGCTCGGTACTGATTCTGATTGGTGCATGACAGTCACCGATCTTCGGCCATCGTTTACTCTCCTAGGTCCCTCTCTGGAGCTTGGCGTGCTCCGCACGAACGTATCCAGCCGTAGGCTGCTGACTTCTCTCGCCAGGAAGTCGGCTAAGTCCAGGAGGGATGGCTCGGGACCGTTAGGATCACGGTGGTCTCTTTGCCGCCTGAAGCGCTCCTGTCGGGCGGGCGGCAGCTTCTCTAAAATCCTCTCGACGTTCGAGTTTGCGTATAGTTCGTGCATACCCTTTTCTCGTTGCGCCCCCAGCATCCCTACCAGGGATTGTACTTTTATAGACAGGTCGTCTAGTGAGCGATTGTCTGTTGCTGGGGGTAGGCGGTCGATATGCCTTATCTCCTGTATTACGTAATCCCATATACGTCCATATCTCTGGTCCAGCGCTGCTAGAGCCACGGTGTATGGGGTCGTAGAGGTGGCATAGGCCAGCGCTATGTTGTGCGCTCGGGGCACTTTCAGGTGCTTCAATAATATTGCATACTTGTGGCGTTCATCAGCGACATCCACCATCATTGTCTCTAAGCACATCCGGAGCTCCGTGTACTGTGCTCGATTCTCATGGGTGAAGTCTGGAAACGTCGGTGTGCCAATGTATGACGCCATGGATGGTTGGCACATCGGTGAGCGTTGGAAGAGAGGCCTCCTGGGCGAGTCTCTTCTTACGCCTCTCGGTGGGCTGGTACTGGCAGGGTACCATGGCCCGCTGGTCCAGGTGCTATTCCTCGGGACTGGTCGTGCGTCATGCTCACCCGTGAGTCGAGTCGGGGGTCTGTAGCGCAGAGCCGCGGGGGTATAGCCTGGGCTGTACTGGACCTCCTGGTCCTGTGGAGTAATGTGCTGCTGTCGGGCTTGACTCTCCTCTTCTCCCTCTTCTTCTTCTGCCAGGTCATCTAGATCCTGTAGTCGTTTATTTAGCCTCTCCGCCGTGTCCGCCGTTCCTTCCTTGTAGCTGGGTCTCACTTGGACCGGTCGGGGAAGGAGTTCGGAGGGGGGTGTAGACTCTCTCTGGTGGTCGAGTTCAAGGTCGCCTAATCGGTTAGGGGAGGGTGCCCTTGACGTGTGTCTTGACGAGGCTCTGGAACCCCTTGTGGAGGGAGGGGGTGTTGCCCTGGTGATCAGCTGCTCCATTAGCTGCGCTTGTAGTCTGTCGCGCTCTGCTTGTAGTCTGTCACGCTCGCCCTGTAGTCTGTCTCGCTCGGCTTCACGCTGGATGAGAGCGATGTCGCGCTCTGCTTCTCTTTGGGCACCGTCAGCGGCACGCTGGGTGTCGGACCGGTCTCTTGCCATATTCTCTTCCGTCTGAAGGCGTCTCATCTCCAGGCGTATGTGCTCTTCTTCGCTCCGTTGCTGTGTTTGGAGTCGATCGCGTTCACCCTGAAGTCGATCGCGTTCACCCTGGAGTTGATCGCGTTCGGTAGAGGCTGTCAGGCTGACGAGGAACGCCTGTGACAGCATCCTCTCCGCCTCGCTGGGGGAAGACGCTTGTAGAGGTGAGCCGCTCCTGGCTGTACTCGTTGGGGAGTCCTGGAGCTCTATCTCCTCGGCGCTCTCCTCATCTTGTTCCGTGCAGAGTTCCACCTCTGGAGGGTTGTCTTCCTCCCGGAGCTCTGGGGGGACTACTTCTTCGGTATTGGCGGGGGGTAAAGTCGTGTCAGTTCCCTCCTGGTCCCCACCGTGAGCTTGGTCAGTTACATTAGAACCCACTAGGGCCTCTGTGGTCGGGGTATCCTGGTTGATAGGGTTGTACATAATTTTACTTTCTACTTTTACTGCGTTTACTGTTTGTAGAAGGCTAGGTAGTTTACTGACAGCGTAATCCTCTAAGTACTGAGGTGGCTGTCGTCTACGTTGCGGGCGTTCTACTTTAGGAGGACCGTTTCGTGGAGTGTTCATCATAGGCCATTTCAATATTAATACCACTATATTAATATTACACTGATTACCCTCCGGCTCGAAGGACCAATTGTAACTGAGGGGTACAATTCCCTGACTGTATTGATAAGTATGGTATCATTAAACCACTACCGCTTTATGTACTTTAATTACTGGCCATACAGT
Source organism: Notolepis coatsorum (assembly GCF_963971535.1). Taxonomy (NCBI): domain Eukaryota; kingdom Metazoa; phylum Chordata; class Actinopteri; order Aulopiformes; family Paralepididae; genus Notolepis; species Notolepis coatsorum. The sequence continues at coordinate 119,944,296 of NC_140168.1, read as the reverse complement.
ACACGATATCTAAGTATGATGAACACTTTCCCACATATGAAATCAGGTCCACACAAAGGTAATAGTCAAATATTTAATATATAGCAAAAGGTACATATAATAATTACTTATTACATTTATGATTTGAATTGAATGCTCTTGTAAGGCAAATGAATACTCGTATGCAAATCAACACTGAATGTCCAATCTCTGGTTACACAGGAAGCAAGTATACAACCTGGCTCTTAGGGGATTATAGCGATGGTCACTTAATGATTATAGCTGGATAATATACTGAAGGGGTCCCGCCGGTTGTAAGCCAGTAGGGGGGGTAGGAGAGCCGTCGGCTGTATCCCGTCTGGTCAACGATTTCCAGGGAGAATTCAGGTACAGAAAACAGTGCCCGTGGAACCTTGATCCACAGATGAATACACTTGGGCTCTCTTGTAGACGATAGCTGTAGCTGTCGCTGTCGGTCCACAACGAAGAAGAAGCGAGGCGACCTCAGTCTGGTCTGAGCGCCGTCTCACCTTGGCTCCTCTCGGGGTAAATCCAACACTCAACGGTGTTGGCGATTATCCGCTCCACAAATCAAAGCACCAAAGCAAATAGATATTCCATGCCGTATAGGGCTCAGCAGTCGTCGGGGTAGGTAATCCAATGTGCAGGTCCACTCGTCCTCGCCCAGAACTCCTCGGATGAAAGCACCACGCGTGGTCTGCCCAGCCTGGTTAAGACTCTAGATAACGCGAGGAACGATGGGGGTGCTGCTCACTTTAGAACTCTAACCGAACGATGCACCATACATAATAGACTATTATTACTTAATAGAAATACGGTGCCAAACTCTGGCAATTCAGCTATTAATTCGCACGAGGTCTCACTGCTATTCTAAGGCCAAACAGACCATACTACACCACACGCGGTATCGTGGGGTGAGGCTTCACGTCTTGTTACTTAGTTGGGTAGAAGGGTAAAGGACTAAGAGGAATTCTACATTTCTTGCGCCATATTTATATGCACAGTGGACAAGTAGTGCCGCTCTGCTTTCGGTAGCCGTATTCCTACGCGGAGCTGAGGCTAGTAAAGGCATGTCTCGTCGGTACCTTTGAACAAGCCCCTGGCGCCTGGTCCTTTTGTCCAATAAGAGAATGAACTATTATGGGCTGTAGTAGAATAAAGGGATATTCAGTGTATATGTACAAGGAATATACAAGGGATATCAAACGATATACAAATACTATTAAATATATATCCATAAATAAATATATATATTCGGTTTAATCTGATCCTTCACAACATACACCATGTCATATGCTATACACTAAAAGGACGCAAGGGGCTGATTCTCTGACATATATACACACATTACATATATACACATACACATATATATATATATATAATATACACCAGCGCCGCCAATAGATAAAAAAAGATTAACTAATCAATCTCACAATTTTCTGTAATCAATCTAGATTAATCTAGATTAAAAACAGCATTTTTCTACATAAAACCGAAGCTTGTAACAGATATTTACTTGAGTAAAATCATGGAATTAATGTAAAATCAAAACAAAGGTGTTTCGCATTAGTATTCAGTGTTAATTAGTGTCCTGTATTTATTGCTTGTGGTTTGTTGGGATCATTGTGGCGTCATTGTCCCCGCGTTGTTCCCGTATCGTACCTGTGTGCCTATGTCCTGTCAAGTGAGTTTGTTGTCCTGTCTAGTGAGCTTGTTCTTCTGTTTGTTATGTTAGCAATGTTTGGTGCTCTTTGTTTTTCGTGATCAGTCCGTGTTTGTTCCAGAGCCAACCCGGCTGTGCCTCCCTTTTGTTTTAGTAGTTTGATTGAGTTAGTAAACATCTCTTCTTTAAGCATCACCCCTCGTCTCTGCCTCTGTTCCTTCTTCCTTGTCTGCATACTGTGTTCTCACCTTCATCATCACCCCCAATCGTAACAGAATGACGCTACCATCTAAGAGCACAGCAGACAAGGTGGCCGATACCATGACGATCATCCGTAGCATGGTGGACGGTGATCTGGAGCATTACTCGCCTGCCAAGTGGGTATTCTTGCTCCAGATGATCGACAAGGTTGCAACGGAGAGTCCGACACAGGAGCCAGCGATGCGTGTTATGGCCGACCACGTCGCTGCCCTCATGGATGGGTTTAGGTCGCTCGCTACTACCCTACCCACCAGCCGAATCCCAGGTATGGTTCCCATGGCTAGCGTAGCTACGTCAGCTAACCTGGTCCCCATTGTTAGCACAACCCCGTTTGCTAGCTTTTCCCCCACAGCTAGTCAGCCAGCTAGCATAAGACTCACGGTCAGCCTAGCTCCTGAAGCTAACCAGATGTCCACAGCTAGCACAGCCCCGCCCGTTAGCTTAGCTCTTGCAGCTAACCAGAGGTCCACAGTTAGCACAACCCTATCTGCTAGCTTAGCCTCCGCAGCTAGTCAGGCTTCCCCAGCTAGCACAGTCCCCACTGCTAGCTTAGGCTCTGCAGCTAGCCAGGCCTCCCCAGCTAGCACAGTCCCCACTGCTAGCTTAGGCTCCAGATTCACGGTCAGCCTAGTTCCTGAAGCTAACCTGACGTCCACAGCTAGCACAGCCCCGCCCGTTAGCTTAGCTCCTACAGCTAACCAGACGTCCACAGCTAGCACAGTTCCGCCTGTTAGCTTAGCCCCCGCAGCTAACCAGGCCTCCCCAGCTAGCACAGTCCCCACTGCTAGCCTAGGCTCAAGGTTCACGGTCAGCCTAGTTCCTGAAGCTAACCAGTCATCGGCAGCTAGTACTGTCCCGCCCGGTAGCCTAGCCCCTACAGCTGGCTCAGGCCCCACGGTTAGCCTAGCTCCCGCAGTTCGCAGACCTCCGAGGCCTAGCAAGGCTCAGAGGGCAAGCGGGGCTAGTACCGCTAACAAGGCCTCCACAGCTGATCCGGCCGTCGCTACCAGTCTGGTTCCGGTCGGTGTAGCTCCGGCTGTCACCGCTTCCCCTCTGGTCTCCAGGTCCTGCCCAGCCACTACGCCTGGTCCGGCTGCTACACCGGTTCCAGGCCCTTCATCTCCGGATCCTACGCCACGACCTGCCGCCGAGACCAGTCCGGTCTCCACGCCCTGCCCAGCCTCTACGCCTGGTCCGGCTGCTACGCCGGGTCCCGGCGTCTCAACTGGTCCTGGCTCGTCGACTGGTCCTGGCTCCCCGTCTGGTCCAGCCCTACGCCGTGATCGGCGCCCTGGTCCTCGCCGTGGTCCTTGTCGTGGTCTTCGCCGTGGTCTTCGCTGGGGTCTGCGTTGGATCCTGCTCCGGGGGTCAACGCCGCCGCACCTCCGTTCCGGCTCTCCTGATCCGGTCCCTAGTCCGGCGGCTGGAGGGTCTCTCGTCCGGGATCCTGCTCCGGGGTCCTTACCCTCGGGCCCTGGCTCCAGGCTCCCTGACCGGCTCCCTGTTTCTCTCCCCGCCTCCCCTCTTCGGGGTACTGTTACACCCCCAGACCAGCTCAGGTCTGGGAGAATCAATGCCCCAGGGTCATGCCTCCATCTAGCGGTCATCTGCAGAAGATGCAGTCAACATTGACCCTGCTTGCTCATATTAATAATATTTTGTTGTGGCAATTAGTGTCTATGTTAGAAGTGTTGTCTGTTTAGGTTTTCTCTGTGTTGGCATTTTGATTCTGTGTGTTGTATTAGTTTAGTCCTTGTTCCGGTATTGTTGATTATTGTTTTAGTTCTAGTGCCGTCTTCCCCCAGGTGTTTTCCATTAGTATTCAGTGTTAATTAGTGTCTGTATTTATTGCTTGTGGTTTGTTGGGATCATTGTGGCGTCATTGTCCCCACGTTGTTCCCATATTGTACCTGTGTGCCTATGTCCTGTCAAGTGAGTTTGTTGTCCTGTCTAGTGAGCTTGTTCTTCTGTTTGTTATGTTAGCAATGTTTAGGGTGACCAGACGTCACGCATTGCGCGTGATTGTACAGCATTCCTGTCTCCTTTCACGCGTCACGCATATTGAGACCATGTCCCACATGATTGGTTGTCATCCGCGCTAACTCTTGTAAGGCAAATGAATACTCGTATGCAAATCAACACTGAATGTCCAATCTCTGGTTACACAGGAAGCAAGTATACAACCTGGCTCTTAGGGGATTATAGCGATGGTCACTTAATGATTATAGCTGGATAATATACTGAAGGGGTCCCGCCGGTTGTAAGCCAGTAGGGGGGGTAGGAGAGCCGTCGGCTGTATCCCGTCTGGTCAACGATTTCCAGGGAGAATTCAGGTACAGAAAACAGTGCCCGTGGAACCTTGATCCACAGATGAATACACTTGGGCTCTCTTGTAGACGATAGCTGTAGCTGTCGCTGTCGGTCCACAACGAAGAAGAAGCGAGGCGACCTCAGTCTGGTCTGAGCGCCGTCTCACCTTGGCTCCTCTCGGGGTAAATCCAACACTCAACGGTGTTGGCGATTATCCGCTCCACAAATCAAAGCACCAAAGCAAATAGATATTCCATGCCGTATAGGGCTCAGCAGTCGTCGGGGTAGGTAATCCAATGTGCAGGTCCACTCGTCCTCGCCCAGAACTCCTCGGATGAAAGCACCACGCGTGGTCTGCCCAGCCTGGTTAAGACTCTAGATAACGCGAGGAACGATGGGGGTGCTGCTCACTTTAGAACTCTAACCGAACGATGCACCATACATAATAGACTATTATTACTTAATAGAAATACGGTGCCAAACTCTGGCAATTCAGCTATTAATTCGCACGAGGTCTCACTGCTATTCTAAGGCCAAACAGACCATACTACACCACACGCGGTATCGTGGGGTGAGGCTTCACGTCTTGTTACTTAGTTGGGTAGAAGGGTAAAGGACTAAGAGGAATTCTACATTTCTTGCGCCATATTTATATGCACAGTGGACAAGTAGTGCCGCTCTGCTTTCGGTAGCCGTATTCCTACGCGGAGCTGAGGCTAGTAAAGGCATGTCTCGTCGGTACCTTTGAACAAGCCCCTGGCGCCTGGTCCTTTTGTCCAATAAGAGAATGAACTATTATGGGCTGTAGTAGAATAAAGGGATATTCAGTGTATATGTACAAGGAATATACAAGGGATATCAAACGATATACAAATACTATTAAATATATATCCATAAATAAATATATATATTCGGTTTAATCTGATCCTTCACAACATACACCATGTCATATGCTATACACTAAAAGGACGCAAGGGGCTGATTCTCTGACATATATACACACATTACATATATACACATACACATATATATATATATATAATATACACCAGCGCCGCCAATAGATAAAAAAAGATTAACTAATCAATCTCACAATTTTCTGTAATCAATCTAGATTAATCTAGATTAAAAACAGCATTTTTCTACATAAAACCGAAGCTTGTAACAGATATTTACTTGAGTAAAATCATGGAATTAATGTAAAATCAAAACAAAGGTGTTTCGCATTAGTATTCAGTGTTAATTAGTGTCCTGTATTTATTGCTTGTGGTTTGTTGGGATCATTGTGGCGTCATTGTCCCCGCGTTGTTCCCGTATCGTACCTGTGTGCCTATGTCCTGTCAAGTGAGTTTGTTGTCCTGTCTAGTGAGCTTGTTCTTCTGTTTGTTATGTTAGCAATGTTTGGTGCTCTTTGTTTTTCGTGATCAGTCCGTGTTTGTTCCAGAGCCAACCCGGCTGTGCCTCCCTTTTGTTTTAGTAGTTTGATTGAGTTAGTAAACATCTCTTCTTTAAGCATCACCCCTCGTCTCTGCCTCTGTTCCTTCTTCCTTGTCTGCATACTGTGTTCTCACCTTCATCATCACCCCCAATCGTAACAGAATGACGCTACCATCTAAGAGCACAGCAGACAAGGTGGCCGATACCATGACGATCATCCGTAGCATGGTGGACGGTGATCTGGAGCATTACTCGCCTGCCAAGTGGGTATTCTTGCTCCAGATGATCGACAAGGTTGCAACGGAGAGTCCGACACAGGAGCCAGCGATGCGTGTTATGGCCGACCACGTCGCTGCCCTCATGGATGGGTTTAGGTCGCTCGCTACTACCCTACCCACCAGCCGAATCCCAGGTATGGTTCCCATGGCTAGCGTAGCTACGTCAGCTAACCTGGTCCCCATTGTTAGCACAACCCCGTTTGCTAGCTTTTCCCCCACAGCTAGTCAGCCAGCTAGCATAAGACTCACGGTCAGCCTAGCTCCTGAAGCTAACCAGATGTCCACAGCTAGCACAGCCCCGCCCGTTAGCTTAGCTCTTGCAGCTAACCAGAGGTCCACAGTTAGCACAACCCTATCTGCTAGCTTAGCCTCCGCAGCTAGTCAGGCTTCCCCAGCTAGCACAGTCCCCACTGCTAGCTTAGGCTCTGCAGCTAGCCAGGCCTCCCCAGCTAGCACAGTCCCCACTGCTAGCTTAGGCTCCAGATTCACGGTCAGCCTAGTTCCTGAAGCTAACCTGACGTCCACAGCTAGCACAGCCCCGCCCGTTAGCTTAGCTCCTACAGCTAACCAGACGTCCACAGCTAGCACAGTTCCGCCTGTTAGCTTAGCCCCCGCAGCTAACCAGGCCTCCCCAGCTAGCACAGTCCCCACTGCTAGCCTAGGCTCAAGGTTCACGGTCAGCCTAGTTCCTGAAGCTAACCAGTCATCGGCAGCTAGTACTGTCCCGCCCGGTAGCCTAGCCCCTACAGCTGGCTCAGGCCCCACGGTTAGCCTAGCTCCCGCAGTTCGCAGACCTCCGAGGCCTAGCAAGGCTCAGAGGGCAAGCGGGGCTAGTACCGCTAACAAGGCCTCCACAGCTGATCCGGCCGTCGCTACCAGTCTGGTTCCGGTCGGTGTAGCTCCGGCTGTCACCGCTTCCCCTCTGGTCTCCAGGTCCTGCCCAGCCACTACGCCTGGTCCGGCTGCTACACCGGTTCCAGGCCCTTCATCTCCGGATCCTACGCCACGACCTGCCGCCGAGACCAGTCCGGTCTCCACGCCCTGCCCAGCCTCTACGCCTGGTCCGGCTGCTACGCCGGGTCCCGGCGTCTCAACTGGTCCTGGCTCGTCGACTGGTCCTGGCTCCCCGTCTGGTCCAGCCCTACGCCGTGATCGGCGCCCTGGTCCTCGCCGTGGTCCTTGTCGTGGTCTTCGCCGTGGTCTTCGCTGGGGTCTGCGTTGGATCCTGCTCCGGGGGTCAACGCCGCCGCACCTCCGTTCCGGCTCTCCTGATCCGGTCCCTAGTCCGGCGGCTGGAGGGTCTCTCGTCCGGGATCCTGCTCCGGGGTCCTTACCCTCGGGCCCTGGCTCCAGGCTCCCTGACCGGCTCCCTGTTTCTCTCCCCGCCTCCCCTCTTCGGGGTACTGTTACACCCCCAGACCAGCTCAGGTCTGGGAGAATCAATGCCCCAGGGTCATGCCTCCATCTAGCGGTCATCTGCAGAAGATGCAGTCAACATTGACCCTGCTTGCTCATATTAATAATATTTTGTTGTGGCAATTAGTGTCTATGTTAGAAGTGTTGTCTGTTTAGGTTTTCTCTGTGTTGGCATTTTGATTCTGTGTGTTGTATTAGTTTAGTCCTTGTTCCGGTATTGTTGATTATTGTTTTAGTTCTAGTGCCGTCTTCCCCCAGGTGTTTTCCATTAGTATTCAGTGTTAATTAGTGTCTGTATTTATTGCTTGTGGTTTGTTGGGATCATTGTGGCGTCATTGTCCCCACGTTGTTCCCATATTGTACCTGTGTGCCTATGTC